>NC_142443.1:52198088-52348970 GCF_059453495.1 Arachis ipaensis
CAAATCTATCTTTTTCAAATTTTTTTTTTCAAACTCATCAATATCTTTTTCAAATCTTCACAATTTTTTTAGAATAAATCTATCTATTTCAAATATCTTTCATATCTTTTCAATTTTAAATTACACCTTTTCCTAACTTACTTATCTTTTCCAAATCACATTTCTATCATATCTTTTTAAAAGATTTTCGAAAACTCACCCTCTCCCCTTTAAATCCTCGTTCGGTCTCCCCCTTCTCATCCATAAATTCGAAATTGGCTCTCCCTCTATCCCTCTCCTTTCTTTTCTTTTGCTTGAGGACAAGCAAACCTCTAAGTTTGGTGTGTTTATCCGTGATCACTAAGCCAATACCTACCAAGATCATGGCTCCTAAGGAAAAACAAACCAACTCAAGAGGCAAGAAAGAGAATATTCTAAAACCACTTTGGAATCAAGGGAAGTTCTTAACCAAAGAACATTCAGACCATTACTACAAAATAATGGGTCTAAGGTCAGTGATCTCGGAAGTTAAATTCAATCTGAAAGAAGACGAATATTTAGAGATCCAAGAGCAAATTTGAAACAGGAGCTGGGAAGTCCTAGCTAATCCTGAAACAAAGGTGGGAAGAAACATGGTTCAGGAATTCTACTCTAATCTGTGGCAGACATACAGGCAGAGAATAGCTGGAACCGCATTCTATGACTATCGAACTCTGGTCAGAGGGAAGATTGTTCACACCCACCCTGACAAAATAAGGGAGATCTTTAAGCTGCCTCAACTGCAAGATGACCCAGACTCCTTTAATAGGAGAATGATGAGACTAAATCAGAGCTTGGACAAAATCCTAGAGGACATATTCCTCCCTGGAGCCAAATGGACAACCAACACAAAGGGTGTCCTAAACCAACTCAAAAGAGGAGATCTCAAACCAGTCGCCAGAGGCTGGCTGGACTTTATTGGGCGCTCTCTACTGCCCACTAGCAACCGCTCTGAAGTCACCATCAAAAGAGCAGTGATGATTCATTGCATTATGCTAGAAAAAGAAGTGGAAGTTCATCAGCTGATTTCTTGTGAGCTTTACAAAATTGCAAATAAGAACTCCAAAGATGTCAAATTGGCTTATCCAAGCTTGATCTCTCTGTTATGTAAAGATGCTGAGGTAAAAATGGGAGTAGATGAGTATATCTCAGTTGAGCAACCAATCACCAAAAATTCAATGGAAGGACAAGTGCAGGATGACCCCATCAAGAGGAGAGCACAGGAGTTCCTCCCGGAAATTCCTCAAATCGAATACTGGGAGCGCCTAGAAGCATCTATCACCAAGTTGCAAGAAGCTGTGGATCAACTGAAGGAAGAGCAGCAAAATCAAAATAGCATGCTCTGTAAACTGCTTAGGGAACAAGAAGAGCAAGGGCGTAAACTGAAAGAACTGAAGCACCAGAAGCTATCTCTTGAAGGGCCAAGCACCCCACAGACTAAAGAGGCATCTACCTCCCAAAATAAAGGTTGTTGAGTCCTAACTCTGTGATAACCTTTTATCTATTTTAAGAGTATATGAGTATTAAAATTAGAGCAATTGTCTTTATGTCTTTAGTTTCTTTTCTTTTATTGCTAAGTGTCTGCTTTTATGCCTAATTTATATTTCCATTAAATAATAAATAAAGATTAGAGTCTATGCCTTAAAGTTATGAACATCCTATGAATCCATCATCTTTCTTAAATGAAAAATGTTTTAATTACAAAAGGACAAGAAGTACATGGTTTCGAATTCATCCTTGAAATTAGTTTAATTATTTTGATGTGGTGACAATACTTTTTGTTTTCTGAATGAATACTTGAACAGTGCATATGTCTTTTGAATTTGTTTTTATGAATGTTAAATATGTTGGCTCTTGAAAGAATGATGAAAAGGAGAAATGTTATTGATAATCTGAAAAATCATAAAATTGATTCTTGAAACAAGAAAAAGCAGTGAATACAAAAGCTTGCCAAAAAAAAGGCAAAGAAAAATGGCGAAAAAAAACAGAGAGAAAGAAAAAGAAAAAGCACGCAGAAAAAGCCAATAGCTCTTTAAACCAAAAGGCAAGAGCAAAAAGCCAATAACCCTTTAAACCAAAAGGCAACGGTAAAAGGGATCCAAGGCTTTGAGCATTAATGGATAGGAGGGCCCGAAGGAATAAAATCATGGCCTAAGCGGCTAAACCAAGCTGTCTCTAACCATGTGCTTGTGGCGTGAAAGTGTCAAGTGAAAAGCTTGAGACTGAGCGGTTAAAGTCAAGGTCCAAAGCAAAAAGAGTGTGCTTAAGAACTCTGGACACCTCTAATTGGGGACTTTAGCAAAGCTGAGTCACAATCTGAAAAGGTTCACCCAGTTATGTGTTTGTGGCATTTATGTATCTGGTGGTAATACCGGAAAACAAAGTGCTTAGGGCCACGGCCAAGACTCATAAAGTAGCTGTGTTCAAGAATCAACATACTGAACTAGGAGAATCAATAACACTATCTGAATTTTGAGTTCCTATAGATGCCAATCATTCTGAACTTCAATGGATTAAGTGAGATGCCAAAACTGTTCAGAGGCAAAAAGCTACTAGTCTCGCTCATTTAATTGGAGCCAAGCTTCATTGATATTTTGAAATTTGTAGTATATTCTCTTCTTTTTATCCTATTTGATTTTCATTTGCTTGGGGACAAGCAACAATTTAAGTTTGGTATTGTGATGAGCGGATAATTTATACGCTTTTTGGCATTATTTTTACATAGTTTTTAGTTTGATTTGATTAGTTTTTAGTATATTTTTATTAGTTTTTAAATAAAAATCACATTTCTGGACTTTACTATGAGTTTCTGTATTTTTCAGTGATTTCAGGTATTTTCTGGCTGAAATTGAGGGACCTAAGCAAAAATCTGATTCAGAGGCTGAAAAAGGACTACAGATGTTGTTGGATTCTGACCTCCCTGCACTCAAAGTGAATTTTCTGGAGCGAAAGGAGTCCAAATAGCACGCTCTCAATTGCGTTGGAAAGTAGACATCCAGGGCTTTCCAGAAATATATAATAGTTTATACTTTGCCCGAGTTTAGATGACGCAAACTGGCGTTCAACGCCAGTTCTCTGCCCTATTCTGGCGTTAAACGCCAGAAACAAGTTACAAGTTAGAGTTAAACGCCCAAAACAGGTTACAACCTGGCGTTTAACTCCAGAAATAGCATAGGCACATGTAAAGCTCAAGTCTCAGCCCCAGCACACACCAAGTGGGCCCCGGAAGTGGATTTCTGCACTATCTATCATAGTTTACTCATTTTCTGTAAACCTAGGTTACTAGTTTAGTATTTAAACAATTTTTAGAGATCTATTTTGTACCTCATGACATTTTTCACGTTTTACATTGTATTTCTGACGGCATGAGTCTCTAAACCCCATGGTTGGGGGTGAGGAGCTCTTCGGTGTCTCAATGAATTAATGCAATTACTTCTGTTTTCTATTCAACCACGCTTGTTTCTATTCTAAGATACTCGCTTGTACTTAACCATGATGAATATGATGATCTGTGACATTCATCATCATTCTCAACCTATGAACGCGTGCCTGATAACCACTTCCGTTCTACCTTAGATTGAGTGTGTATCTCTTAGCCTCTTGGTTCATGATCAGAGTCTTTGTGGTATAGGCTAGGATTATTGGTGGCCATTCCTGAGATCCAAAAAGTCTAAACCTTGTCTATGGTATTCCGAGTAGGATCTGGGATGGGATGACTGTGACGAGCTTTAATCTCACAAGTGCTGGGCGTAGTGACAGACGCAAAAGGATCAATGGATCCTATTCCAACATGAGTGAGAACCGACAGATGATTAGCCATGCGGTGACAGCGCATTTGGACCATTTTCACTGA
This sequence comes from Arachis ipaensis, assembly GCF_059453495.1. Lineage (NCBI taxonomy): Eukaryota > Viridiplantae > Streptophyta > Magnoliopsida > Fabales > Fabaceae > Arachis > Arachis ipaensis. The sequence goes on from NC_142443.1 coordinate 52,201,960, forward strand.
GAGGACGGATGGTAGCGATTGACAACGGTGTTCCACCAACATACAGCTTGCCATGGAAGGAGACCTGCGTGCGTGAAGAAGAAGACAGTAGGAAAGTAGAGATTCAGAAGACAAAGAATCTCCAAAACCTCAATCTGTTCTCCATTACTGCATAACAAGTACTATTTAATTTATGCTTTTTACTCTTCATAAATATAATCACTCTTATCATTGATCTCCTGACTAAAAATTACAAAATAACCATAACTTGCTTCAAGCCGACAATCTCCATGGGATCGACCCTTACTCACGTAAGGTATTACTTGGACGACCCAGTGCACCTGCTGGTTAGTGGTACGAGTTGTGAAAAGTGTGATTCACAATTTGTGCACCACTTCTCCTCCTCTAGGTGTATCCAATAGTAGGAACACCTCTAGCTCTTTTGGAAACTTGTAGCCATGGTACTTCTTCACTCTATGTCCATTCACCTTGAAGGTTGCTTCACTTTTAGGATCAAACAATTCCACCAACCCATAGGGCTTTATCTCTTTCACCATGAAGGGTCCTTCCCATCTAGAACAGAACTTGCCAGCCATGAATCTAAGCCTCGAGTTGTAGAGGAGAACCTCATCACCTTCTTGAAAATCCATCTTTCGGATGTGATGGTCAAGAAATTCTTTAGTCTTTTCCTTGTAGATCTGGGCATTCTCATATGCTTCGTTCCTCAAACACTCGAGCTCCTCTAGTTGTAATTTCCTGGCCACACCCGCCTTGGTGAAATCCATGTTGCACTGCTTTACCGTCCAATAGGCTTTATGCCCAATCTCCACCGGAAGATGGCATGCCTTACCATAGACGATCCAGAAGGGACTCATCCCCAACGGAGTCTTATAGGCCGTCCTATACGCCCAAAGTGCATCTCCTAACCGGAGGCTCTAATCCTTTCCTTGTGGATTTACCACTTTCTCTAAAATTATCTTAATCTCCCGGTTGGACACTTCCGCTTGTCTGTTGGTTTGTGGGTGATAAGCAGTGGCAACCTTATGCAATACCCCATAGCGCTTGAGCAGTGCCTCTACTTTTCTGTTACAAAAGTGGAATCCTTGGTCACTCACGATTGCTCGTGGCGACCCATAACGGCACACAATGTTATTTCTGTTAAAAGAAATGACGGTATTGGCATCGTCAAGGCGGGTAGGTATTGCTTCTACCCACTTTGACACGTAGTCAACCGTTAACAGAATATATAGATACCCACTTGAGTTGGGAAACGGTCCCATAAAGTCAATACCCCATACATCAAATATCTCACAGAATAACATAGGTTGCTGAGGCATCTCATCCCTTCGGGACGTGTTTCCCGACTTCTGACACTGATGGCAAGACACACAGAACCAGTTAGCATCCTTGAATAAGGTTGAACACCAGAATCTACAATCCAACACCTTTTTATCTATCTTCTGTGGGCCAAAGTGGCCACAACATTTGGATGAATGCCAAGCTTCAAGAATGGGTTGAATTTCAGATTCCGGGACACATCTTCGAATTACTTGGTCTACTCCCCTCTTCCACAAGTGAGGGTCATCCCAAATGTAGTATTTGGAATCACTCCTCAACTTGTCTCTTTGGTGTTTAGAGAAGTTAGGAAGGAAGATTTTTGCAACCAAGTAGTTCGCCATTGGGGCAAACCAAGAAAAGCTATTCGACACAGCATGCAAACTATCCAATGGGAATGAGTCATCGATCGAAAATGGGTCAAATTTTAAATTCTCAAGGCGGCTTAAATGATTTGCAACCAAGTTTTGAGACCCACTCCGGTCCCTAATCTCAATGTCGAATTCTTGCAAAAGCAAGATCCAACGTATGAGTCTAGGTTTTGACTCATTCTTTGTCAATAAGTACTTTAAAGCTGCATGATCGTGTATACCACTATCTTGGACCCTAGCAAATAAGATCTGAATTTATCTAAAGCATGAACAATAGCTAGAAGTTCCTTTTCTGTAGTGGTATAGTTGGATTGTGCTGCATCCAATATTTTAGAAGAGTAAGCAATGACATAAGGAAGTTTACCATCGCGCTGTGCAAGCGCGGCACCTACAGCATGGTTTGACGCATCGCACATTATCTCGAATGGTAGCGTCCAGTTGGGGCCTCGCACAATCGGTGCTGTGGTAAGAACTCTCCTTAACTCTTCAAACGCATTCACACATGCACTGTCAAACTCAAAGTCCATATCTTTTTGGAGGAGACGCGACAATGGCAAAGCAATCTTGCTGAAATCTTTAATAAAGCGCCTGTAAAATCCTGCATGTCCCAAAAACGAGCAGACCTCCCTCACAGATGAGGGGTGAGGTAAACTGGTGATAACATCGATCTTGGCCGGGTTTACAGAAATGCCTTCCTTAGAAACTACATGTCCTAACACTATACCTTGTCTTACCATAAAGTGACATTTTTCAAAATTCAAGACAAGGTTAGTGTCAACACATCTGGCTAAGACCTTGGCCAAGTTCTCTAAGCAACAATCAAATGAAGTTCCATAAACACTGAAGTCATCCATAAAGACTTCCAGACAATTCTCCATTAGATCGGAAAAGACACTCGTCATATACCGCTGAAAAGTAGCAGGTGCATTGCATAGTCCAAATGGCATCCTTTTGTAGGCAAAGGTGCCAAAAGGACAAGTGAATGTGGTCTTTTCCTAATCCTCAGGGGCAATGTGAATCTGGAAGTAACCAATGAATCCATCAAGAAAGCAATAATGGGATTTACCCGCCAAACGGTCCAACATCTGATTGATAAAGGGCAAAGGGTAGTGGTCCTTCCTTGTAGCGGCGTTCAATCTTCTATAATCGATGCACACTCGCCATGCATTTTGTACTCTCTTAGTGACCACTTCACCATCATCCTTTTTAACCGTAGTGATGCCCAATTTCTTGGGAATAACCTGGACCGGGCTCACCCACTCACTATTAGAAATTGGGTATATGATACCCGCCTCAAGTAGCCTAGTAACCTCCTTCTTTACCACATCAAGGATGGTTGAGTTGAGCCTCCTTTGCGGTTGCCTAACCGGACGAGCTCCCTCTTGGAGAAATATATGATGCATGCACTTGCGGGGGTCAATCCCCACAATATCGGCTAGGCTCCAACGAATTGCCTTCTTGTGCTTTCTTAGAACATCTAGGAGCTTCCCTTCTTCTTTACTAGAAAGCTCACTAGCAATAATGACCGGAAACCTTTGGTTGTCCTCTAGGAAAGCATACTTCAAATGAGATGGAAGAGGCTTCAGTTTTGGTTGTCCTCTAGGAAAGCATACTTCAAATGAGATGGAAGAGGCTTCAGTTCACTCTTTGCCTCAAGCTGAGGTTCTTTTTCATCAAGCTCACAGAGTTCATCCTCAACAACTTTCTCTTGTTCACCCTCTTGGTCATCCGTTCCTTCAACAATAGGATAGCATAACTTGTTGTAGTCTTCTTTTCGCACTTTCGCTACCACTTCATCGATTACATCACATCGGAGAACAGAATGCTCTTCGGAAGGATGCTTCATGGCTTCTTCCAAATTGAACTTGATAGTCTTGTCTCCGACCTCAAAGGAATATGTGCCGGTGAAGGCATCTAACTTGAATTTAGAGGTCTTAAGGAAGGGTATACCAAGTAGAACGGAGGATGATCTTCTATTTTCTGTTGGAGGCATTTCAAGGATGTAAAAGTCAACCGAAAAGACTAAGTCCTTGATCGCCACAAGTACATCTTCTACTATTCCCATCACAATGATCACACTTTCATCGACTAAGGCAAACTTCGTTGCCGACTTCTTTAATGGAGCTAAATTCAACCGCACAAAAATAGAGAGCGGCATGATGCTTACGCAAGCTCCTAGATCACACATACAGTCATGAAAAGTGCGCCCGCCAATACGACAAGACACCAAACAAGGCCCAGGGTCACCATATTTTTTTGGAATTGGCTCCATCAAGGAAGAAATTGAACTACCCAAGGATAATGTCTCCAACTCTCCTATCCTATCCTTGTGTGTACACAAGTCTTTCAAAAATTTTGCATACTTCAGAATTTGTTGGATAGCATCAAGAAGTGGTATGGTTACCTCAAATTTCTTGAACACTTGAAGCATGTTTAAATCGAATTCTGGAGTATTCTTTGCTTTCTTCACCATGGAAGAGAATGGGATAGGAATGGACTCATCCACTATAGCTTTCCTCTTGGGTTCCTTAAGGCTTACTCCTTCTTCCTCATGCCTTTTGTCTATCTCCTCTTCTTCATGTGGAGCTTCAACGACTACTTCTTTCTCATGAATGTCTTCCATGACCCTAGGAGGTATCTCATCCAATGTAGTCCCCGACCGTAGAGTGATGGCGTTGAGACTGCCCTTAGGATTTGGAAGGGGTTGGGATGGAAGGTTAGAAGAGCTTGAGGGTTGGTTGGTGTTGTTGTTAGAGGAGGACATGGACATCTTTGAAATCATGTCGGTGAGATTGGCCAATTGAGCGCCTAAGGCATCGAATTGAGCCTTTCTGCTCTCGTCCCGTTTCCCCATAGCGGCTCCAAGCTCATCAACTTGATTGGTGGAAGATGAAGAGGTTTGGTTGGATTGTTGTCTCTGGTGTGGTGCTTGGTATTTGGTGTAGTTGTTTTGGTTTTGGTTGTGGTGATTTTGGTTGGCTTGGTGGTTGTTGTTGTTATGGTGGTATTGAGATGAAGATTGGTTGTTGTTGTAATAAGAATAAGAGTTGTTCCATCTTTAGTTTTGATTGCTCCCTTGTGCATTATCCCTCTGCCCTTGATTTTGATTACTACCATGAGAGTAGTTGTTTTGGCTTTGAGAAGGATAGTGCGAACGGTTGTTGTAATTCACATTGGCCACGACAAGGGCATGCTTCTCTTGAATTTGATGACATTGATCGGTGTAATGTGTGATGCTAGAGCACAAATCACAAATTCTAGGAGGGCCTTCAAGCTGAGCAACTTGGGGTGGGGCTTGGATGGCTTGGATGGAGTAGTATTCCTTTTGATCTTTTTGTATTTGCATGAGGATAGTGGTCATATCCCCAAGCACTTTGAATACAATAAAGAAAAATAAAAAATAAAAAAACAAAGAATAAAATCAAATATAAAAGAAAACAAAAATAAAATAAAAATAAAAAAATTGAATTATTGAAAAATAAAAAAAATAAAAAAGAAGAATGGAAGTTTTAGTTTTTTTTTTTAAGAAAAATTAAAATTAAAACTAAATAATAAAATAAAAAGAAAAAAAGGAAAACAGGGGAGGGAGACGAAACTGAAGGGAAAAGAAAAAGAAAATAAAAATAGAATTTATTAACAAAAGAAAACTAATTGAAAAAGAAAAATTATCTAATCTAAGTAATCAAATAACTGAGGCAACACCAAACTTAATTTTAAAAATTAAGAAAAAATAAACTAGGTTAAATTCAAAAATTTAAAGAAATAAATCAAGCAAAACTAAAGCAAAAATGCCTAATCTAAGCAATCAAACAACCAGTAGTTGTCAATCACAGTCAATCTCCGGCAACGACGCCAAAAACTTGGTGCGAAATTTAAATAACACAAACTAACCGGCAAGTGCACCAGGTCATACCAAGTAATACCTCAGGTGAGTGAGGGTCGATCCCACGAGGATTAATGGATCAAGCAACAATAGTCAATTGATTATTCTAGTCAGACAATCAAAATTTAGGGTTTTAATAGAAAATAACATAAAAACAGAGAATTAAATAAAAACAAACTAAAATTGGTTAAGAAAATAATATGATAAAAAATAGTTAAGGTGTTAGAGATATTTAAATTTTTGGATTAATATTCAATGTTAACTACCTTGATCATGCAAAGATTATGTTCATGGCAAACTATATGTGACTAAACCCTAATTTCTTAGACCCTTTTAGTCTCCTCTAACTTTCATTAACCGCCAATTCCTTGGTCACTTGATTCCGATTAGAGGATTAAGTTCAAAACTAGTTTATGAGCCACACAAACCCTAGATACCCAAAAATAAGACGATTATATGTCACGTATCGCGTTAAATCCAGATAAATAGAGAGTTGTGAGGAATTGATTTCAAGATGTAATTCTAATGATATAACTTTTCCAAGATTCAAATAGAATTCAAGTTGAATTAGAGTTATTTCCCAATAATCACTAATTCTTAGGTTGAAGAATGAAACCAATTCTTAAACAATAATAAAAAAATTAATCAAGAGTAGAAGAACAAATAATTATTAACCCATCAAAGTAAATAGAGCTCCTAACCTTAACAGTAGAGGTTTAGTTGCTCATGGTTCAGAGAAAAAACAAGGAATTTGAAAAACTGTAAATTGCAGAACGCGGTAAGAGAGAAGAGAAGAGCCCGAAGGGATGATTCTTTTCCCTTTTATATCTAATTCTAATTTATGTAAAATATATTTTCAAAGAGATCAGGGTTGACAACATAGTTCACTTTCTTCTCTTCTTCCACAAAAACTCCATCAAATCCATTCGAATGCTACCTGAAATAAACAAAATTACACACAACTCAAAGTAGCATCCATAGTGGCTAAAAGATATTTAAATCTTGATTAAACTCAACAATTTGAATGCCAATTCACTAGGAAAAGATAGAAAATATGCTCACGCATCAGTGGACCTGAGTTAAAGAAACCTAATTTTGTGAAAAGATACCAAGGGAGGTGCCAAGTGCATGATTTTTTTCTTCTTGAGTAATAAGAGAGAGAACTTTATTGATGGCTAGTAAGGGTTACATGAGAAGAATTTGACCACGAATATGTGAAAAATATATATCCAGAAGGAAGTCTTGCATGGGACGAACATCACCACAATTACATTGCGTGAGCCTATATGAATCTAGTTCCTCCCAAAGGGCCTAAATCTTTGTGAAGTGTTGAGAAAGGGGCATTGTTCCTGTATGAATTAATCAACTCATGCTTCAATTTGAACACATGGGATCCATTTCCATGTTGAAATCATTCTTTTAAATCATTCCACAATTCAGCTTTTGAATCAATGTAGAGTAAGGATGCTGCAATCTCTTCTGAGACTGAGCTAAGATCTAATTGTTCACGATGTCATTAACACATTTCCATTTTTCGAATTTCTCAAGCTTAGCATTAGGATTTGGTTAAGGCACGAAACCTGTGATGAAACCAAGTTTGCATTTGGCAATGAGGGCCTTACAAATGGCACGGCTCTAGGAGTGATAATCATCAATCATCAAAAAATCAAACCGGACCGACCAGTTTGAAACCGGCCCAATTTTTAATCCATCTGGTTCGCTACTCCCCACCCAAAACCATTACAAGAATTTGACAAATTAGCAACGAATTTTTGCAAGAAATATTTTTTGTCACTAATCCATCACTAATTTGCAAGGAAATAGTGACGCACTGATCAGCGGATATTTTATACACTTTTTGGCATCATTTTTATATAGTTTTCATTATGTTTTGTTTAAGTTTTACTAAGTTTTCGTAGAATTTAGTGCAAAGTTCACATTTTTGGATTCTACTTTGAGTTTGTGTATTTTATGGTGATTTCATGTATTTTTTGGCTGAATTTGAGGAGCTTGAGCAGAAGTCTGATTCAGAGACAGAGAAAGGACTGCAGATGTTGTTAGGATCTGACCTCTGTGCACTTGAAGGAGCTTTTCTAAAGCTACAGAAGTCCAAATGGTGCGCTCTCAACGGCTATGAAAATATAACATCCAAGGCTTTCTAGAAATATATAATAGTTTATACTTTGCTTTGAAAATGAAGGTTCAAAACTGGCGTTCAACGCCGGCCACCAGCTCTATTCCTGGCGTTCAACACCCACAGGGGGGTAGTTGGCGTCCAAGGCCCTTTAGGGGTCCTAAGCCAACATTCAACACCCCTAAGAGGTAATAGTTCATGGGAGACACTCAAGCTCAGCCCAAACACTCACCAAGTGGGCCCCATAAATGGTTTTTCTTACTACAAGACTAGTTTATCTTATTTTTGTAATTCTTAGTTACTAGACTAGTATATATATAACAAAGATCACCCTTCTTAGAGATCTTTGCCCATTCGAACCTTTCATTATTATTTTCTGTACAGTATGAGTCACTAACCTCCTAAGGTTAAAGTCAGGAGCTCTGTTGAGTTTCATGGATCAATAATATTACTGTTTTCATTCAATATGTCTGATTCTATTCTCTTATGCAACCTCGTTCTTCATCTTATGAATTGAGGGTGACCTGTGACAATCAACCTCATTCTACATGGGTTCTGTGCAATTCCTAACCCGAATAGCATTGTACTAAAGCTAGAGATTGCATTGCGGATTCCAATAGAGCATCTGAGCAATTTTAGATATGTTACATGAAATCCCGTTGACTATGGGTGTGTGAGATTTCTGTGGCACTAAGGCTAGAGTCAGAGAAGCAGCACTTTCTAATCCAGAAGATCTGCCTTGTCTGTGGCACCTTGAGTGGGATCGCGAAGGGGAGTGGATTGCTTAGAGCTTCATCTTCTGCTAAAGTGAAAAACTTAGAGGTGGCTTGATAAGAGGACATGAGTCATCTCAATGTGGTGGATTGCTGCAGTAGAGGAGGTTAACTTGATGAGAGGACATGAGTTAATCACTTACGGCTACCATTGAAGGAATCAGAAGGTTATTGAAGAAGATAGTAAGAAAAGTTAATCCGAAAAGCCAAAGCAGCTCCAAAGCCTCAACCATTCTATCACCATTGAATTATCATCTATCTAGTAATGTTTTATTTATTTATCTGTTTTATGCATTTTTTCGTGATAACTTATATTTTCTATTTGCCTAACTAAGATCTGCAAGGTGTCCACTTCTTGCTCAAACCAAAAATCTCTGTGGGATCGACCCTCACTTACCTGAGGCATTATTTGGACGAGCCGGTATACTTGCCGGTCTATCTGTGTGAATTCTGCGGAGCCAGTTTCGTGCACCACACACTAACCACAAAATTAATGAGCGGTCACAAAATATTCGAACATAAGAAAAGCGACTGATTAGCGAGAGACTCATGAGAAAGTTTGTTTCTCGCAAATTGACTTTTGTAGCTAAAAAATTAGCGAGGAAAATTTCCTCGCTAATTTGTCACAAATTAATTAGCGAGTGATAATGTTCTAGCAAATCAGTCACTTAGAGGTTCAATCGAATAAAATTATAGTAGCGAGGGATATTATTGTCATTGTTCCGTCGCAAGTGTTTGATATACAATCAGCGAGAAACAATTCGCACACTAGTTCGTCGCTAAATAAACTTTGTGCAAAAAGGCTAATTTGTGAGGAACAATGTTACTACCTAATTCGTCACAAAGACTTGAAATGCATTTTGCAATAGGCAATTTCTAAGCTAATTTGTCCCCAAAGTTTTTATTTTTAGCGAGCAACTAGTTTTTCTCTAATTTGTCGCATAATATTGCAAAATTCAAAATTAGGGTAGCGACAGAAAACAGTTGTCGCTAACTCATCGCAACGGATAAATCATTCAGCTAGGAAAGTGTTCCTTGCTAATTAGCCGCTAAAGTAGAAATATGGATATTGAGCGCCTAGGACCTAAGTAGTAAAAAATTTGCGACCATTTAACAACTGACACACTTCGTTCGCTGATTTCAAGTCGCTGATTTGCAAGCAAAATACATTTGTCGCTGGTGCACGAAATTGTGATGTCCAGGCTCGAACAATCCCTGGTAATGGCTCCAAAGCTTGGTGCTTTGATCTTAATTCATAATTGTCACAACTTCGATACAACTAACCAGCAAGTGCACTGGGTCGTCCAAGTAATACCTTACGTGAGTAAGGGTCGAATCCCACGGAGATTGTTGGTATGAAGCAAGCTATGGTCACCTTGTAAATCTCAGTCAGGCGGATATAAAATAATCATGGAGTTTTCGAATAATAAATAATAGAATAGGGATAGAGATACTTATGTAATTCATTGGTGAGAATTTCAGATAAGCGAATGGAGATGCTTTTCGTTCCTCTGAACCTCTGCTTTCCTGCTATCTTCATCCAATCGGTCTTACTCCTTTCCATGGCTGGCTGTATGCAAGGGCATCACCGTTGTCAGTGGCTACATCCCCTTCTCTCAGTGAATAATATGCTCACGCACCCTGTCACGGCACGGCTATTCATCTGTCGGTTCTCGATCATGCTGGAATAGGATTCACCCTCCTTTTGCGTCTGTCACTAACGCCTAGCACTCGCGAGTTTGAAGCTCGTCACAGTCATTCAATCATTGAATCCTACTCAGAATACCACAGACAAGGTTTAGACCTTCCGGATTCTCTTGAATGCCGCCATCATTCTAGCTTACGCCACGAAGATTCCTGTTAGGAGATCTAAGAGATATTCATTCTAGCTTATTTCATGTAGAACGGAAGTGTTTGTCAGGCACGTGTTCGTAGGGGAGATGGTGATGAGCGTCACACATAATCATCACCTTCATCACGTTCTTGGGTGCGAATGGATATCTTAGAAGCGAAATAAGATGAGTTGAATAGAAAACAGTAGTACTTGCATTAATCTTTGAGGAACAGCAGAGCTCCACACCTTAATCTATGGAGTGTAGAAACTCTACCGTTAAAAATACATAAGTGAAAGGTCCAGGCATGGCCGAGATGGCCAGCCCCCTAAACGAGATCACAGGATCAAAATACAATCCAGGATCCAAAGATGGTCAAAAAGACGTCTAATACAATAGTAAGAGGTCCTATTTATAATAAACTAGTCACTAGGGTTTACATGAGTAAGTAATTGATGAATAAATCCACTTCCGGGGCCCACTTGGTGTGTGTTTGGGCTGAGCCTAAGTGTTGCACGTGCAGAGGCCATTTGTGGAGTTGAACGCCAGTATTTGTGCCAGTTTGGGCGTTCAACTCTGGTTTTGGATCCTTTTCTGGCGCTGGACGCCAGATTTGGGCAGAAGGCTGGCGTTGAACGCCAGTTTACGTCGTCCATTCTTGGCCAAAGTATGGACTATTATATATTGCTGGAAAGCCCTGGATGTCTACCTTCCAAAGCAATTGGAAGCGCGCCATTTTGAGTTCTGTAGCTCCAGAAAATCCACTTTGAGTGCAGGGAGGTCAGAATCCAACAGCATCAGCAGTCCTTTTTCAACCTCTGAATCTGATTTCTGCTCAAGTCCCTCAATTTCAGCCAGAAAATACTTGAAATCACAGAAAAACACACAAACTCATAGTAAAGTCCAGAAATGTGAATTTAACATAAAAACTAATGAAAACATCCCTAAAAGTAACTAGATCCTACTAAAAACATACTAAAAACAATGCCAAAAAGCGTATAAATTATCCGCTCATCACAACACCAAACTTAAATTGTTGCTTGTCCCCAAGCAACTGAAAATCAAATAGGATAAAAAGAAGAGAATATACTATAAATTTCAAACTATCAATGAAACAGAGCTTCAATCATATGAGCGGGACTTATAGCCTTTTGCCTCTTGAATAGTTTTGGCATCTCACTTTATCCATTGAAGATTAGAATGATTGGCATCTATAGGAACTTCAGATTTCGAATAGTGTTATTGACTTTCCTAGTTCAGTATGATGATTCTTGAACACAGCTTCTTTATGAGTCTTGGCCGTGGCCCTAAGCACTTTGTTTTCCAGTATTACCACCGGATACATAAATGGGTGAACCTTTTTCAGATTGTGACTCAGCTTTGCTAAAGTCCCCAATTAGAGGTGTCCAGGGTTCTTAAGCACACTCTTTTGTTGCTTTGGACCTTGACTTTAACCGCTCAGTCTCAAGTTTTCACTTGACACCTACACGCCACAAGCACATGGTTAGGGACAGCTTGGTTTAGCCGCTTAGACCAGGATTTTATTCCTTTAGGCCCTCCTATCCACTGATGCTCAAAGCCTTGGGATCCTTTTTTATTTGCCCTTGCCTTTTGGTTTTAAGGATTATTGGCTTTTTCTGCTTGCTTTTTCTTTTTCTTTCTATTTTTTTTTGGCCTATTTTTTTTTCTATTTTTTTTCTGCAAGCTTTGTTCTTTGCTGCTTTTTCTTGCTTCAAGAATCATTTTTATGATTTTTCAGATTATCAAATGACATGTCTCCTAGTCATCATTCTTTCAAGTGCCAACATATTTAACATTCTTAAACAACAACTTCAAAGGACATATGAACTGTTCAAGCATACATTCAGAAAACAAGAAGCATTGTCACCACATCAATATAATTAAGCTAAGTTCAAGGATAAATTCGAAACTCATGTACTTCTTGTTCTTTTGAATTAAAACATTTTTCATTTAAGAGAGGTGATGGATTCATAGGACATTCATAACTTTAAGACAAAGTTACTAACTACTAATGATCATGTAATGAAGACACAAACATAGATAAGCACATAACATAGAAAACGAAAAACAGAGAAAGCAAGAACAAGGAATGAATCCACCTTAGTGATGGTGGCGTTTCCTTCTTGAGGAACCAATGATGTCCTTGAGCTCTTCTATGTCTCTTCCTTGTCTTTGTTGCTCCTCCCTCATTGCTTTTTGATCTTCTCTTATTTCATGGAGCATGATGGAGTGCTCTTGATGTTCCACCCTTAGTTGTCCCATATTGGAACTCAATTCTTCTAGGGAGGTGTTGATGTGCTCCCAATAGTTTTGTGGAGGAAAGTGCATTTGAGGCATTTCCGGAATCCCATGGTGATGAGCTTCTTGCGCCTCTTGAGCTCCATGACTGGGCTCTCTTGCTTGCTCCATCTTTTTCTTAGTGATGGGCTCTTCCTCTTTAATGAGGATATCTCCCTCTATGTCAATCCCAGCTGAATTGCATAGGTGGCAAATGAGGTGAGGAAAGGCTAACCTTGCCATGGTGGAGGACTTGTCAGCCACCTTGTAGAGTTCTTGAGGTATAATCTCATGAACTTCCACCTCTTCTCCAATCATGATGCTATGGATCATGATGGCCCGGTCTATAGTAACTTCAGACCGGTTGCTAGTGGGAATGATTGAGCATTGAATAAACTCCAACCATCCTCTAGCTATAGGCTTGAGGTCCAATCTTCTTAGTTGAACCGGCTTGCCTTTGGAGTCAATCTTCCATTGAGCTCCTTCTACACATATGTCCATAAGGACTTGGTCCAACCTTTGATCAAAGTTGACTCTCCTTGTGTAGGGGCGTGCGTTCTCTTCCATGTATGGCAAGTTGAACGCCAACCTCACATTTTCCGGACTAAAATCTAAGTATTTCCCCCGAACCATTGTAACATAGTTCTTTGGATCCGGGTTCTTACTTTGATCATGGTTCTTGGTGATCCATGCATTGGCATAGAACTCTTGAACCATTAGGATGCCGACTTGTTGGATGCGATTTGTTAGAACTTCCCAACCTCTTCTTTGAATTTCATGTCGGATCTCCGGATACTCATTTCTTTTGAGTTTAAAAGGGACCTCAGGGATCACCTTTTTCTTGGCCACAACATCATAGAAGTGGTCTTGATGGGCTTTGGAGATGAACCTTTCCATTTCCCATGACTCGGATGTGGAAGCTTTTGTCTTCCCTTTCCCTCTTCTAGAGGATTCTCCGGTCTTAGATGCCATCAATGGTAATGGAAAAACAAAAAAGCTATGCTTTTACCACACCAAACTTAGAATATTGCTCGCCCTCGAGCAATAAACAAAAGAAATAGAAGAAGAAGAAGAAGAAATATGGAGAGGGAGAGGGAGATGAGGTTTCGGCCAAGAGGAGTGTAGAGGGGTGTGTTGTGTGAATTTGATGAAGAATGGAGGTTTTTATATAGGGAAGGGAGGGGGGGTTAAGGTTCGGCCATATGGGTGGGTTTGGGTGGGAAATTGGTTTTGAATGTTGAAGGTAGGTGGAGTTTATGAGGTAGGTTTATTGGGAAGAGTGGGTGGATGTGAGTGGTGAAGGTTTAGTGGGGAAGAGAGATTGAGGTGATTGGTGAGGGGTTTTTAGGGAAGAGTGTTTATGGGGTTGTGTGAAAGAGAGTGGTGAGAAGAAGTGAGTGGAGGTAGGTGGGGATCCTGTGGGGTCCACAGATCCTGAGTGGATCCTGTGGGGTCCACAGATCCTGAGGTGTTCAAGGATTTATATCCCTGCACCCATTAGGCATGTAAAAATGCCTTTGTATCCAACTCTGGGCGTTCAGCGCCAGGTTGGTGGCCATTTTGGGCGTTCAACGCCCATCTGTGTGCCATTTCTGGCGTTGAACGCCAGAACCATGCCTGTTCTGGCGTTGAACGCCAGAACCATGCCTGTTCTGGCGTTCAGCGCCCAGAAGCTGCCCATTTTGGGCGTTCAGCGCCAGAACCATGCTCTGTTCTGGCGCTGAACGCCAGACTGATGCTCCTCCAGGGTGTGATTTTTCTTCTGCTGTTTTTGATTCCGTTTTCAATTTTTCTATTTATTTTGTGACTCCACATGATCATGAACCTAAGAAAACATGAAAAACAATAAAAATAAGAATTAGATAAACATTGGGTTGCCTCCCAACAAGCGCTTCTTTAATGTCAATAGCTTGACAGTGGGCTCTCATGGAGCCTCACAGTTGTGCAGAGCTTTGTTGAGACTTTCCATCACCAAACTTAGAGTTTGGATATGGGAGTTCAACACCAAACTTAGAGTTTGGTTGTGGCCTCCCAACACCAAACTTAGAGTTTGACTGTGGGGGCTCTGGTTGACTCTGCTTTGAGAGAAGCTTTTCAAGCTTCCTCTCCATGGTTGCAGAGGGAGATCCTTGAGTTTTGAATACAAGGGAGTTCACATTCCATTGAAGGAATATTTCACCTCTGTCAACATCAATCACAGCTCTTGCTGTGGCCAGGAAAGGTCTTCCTAGGATGATAGATTCATCCTCTTCCTTTCCAGTATCCAGGACTATGAAATCAGTAGTATGTAAAGGCCCTCAACCTTTACTAATACATCTTCTACTTGTCCATAAGCCTGTTTTCTTGAGCTGTCTGCCATCTCCAGTGAGATTTTAGCAGCTTGCACCCCATAGATTCCCAGTTTCTCTATTTCAGAGAGGGGCATGAGGTTTATTCCTGAACCAAGCTCACATAGAGCCTTAAAGATCATAGTGCCTATGGTACAGGGTATTATGAACTTTCCAGGATCCTGTCTCTTCTGAGGCAATGTCAGTTGATCCAGATCACTTAGTTCATTAATGAACAGGGGAGGTTCAACTTCCCAAGTATCAATGCCAAACAATTTGGCATTCAGCTTCATGATTGCACCAAGAAACTTGGCAGTTTGCTCTTCAGTAACATCCTCATTCTCTTCAGAAGAGGAATACTCATCAGAGCTCATGAAGGGCATAAGGAGGGTTAATGGAATCTCTATGGTCTCTAGATGAGTCTCAGATTCCTTTGGTTCCTCAGAGGAAAGCTCCTTATTGATCACTGGACGTCCCAGGAGGTCTTCCTCCTTGGGATTCACGTCCTCTCCTCTCCTCACAGGTTCGGCCATGGCGCTTATGTCAATGGCCTTGCACTCTCCTTTTGGGTTCTCTTCTGTATTGCTTGGGAGAGTACTAGGAGGGATTTCAGTGATCCTTTTACTCAGCTGGCCCACTTGTGCTTCCAGATTTCTAATGGAAGACCTTGTTTCATTCATGAAACTTACAGTGGCCTTAGATAGATCAGAGACTAGATTTGCTAATTTAGAAGCATTTTGTTCAGAGTTCTCTGTCTGTTGCTGAGTTGATGATGGAAAAGGTTTGCTATTGCTAAACCTGTTTCTTCCACCATTATTAAAGCCTTGTTGGGGCTTTTGATCCTTCCATGAGAAATTTGGATGATTTCTCCATGTTGAGTTATAGGTGTTTCCATAAGGTTCACCTAAGTAGTTCACCTCTGCTATTGCAGGGTTTTCAGGATCATAGGCTTCTTCTTCAGAAGATGCCTCTTGAGTACTGTTGGATGCAGCTTGCATTCCATGCAGACTCTGAGAAATCATATTGACTTGCTGAGTCAATATTTTGTTCTGAGCCAGTATGGCATTCAGAGTATCAACTTCAAGAACTCCCTTCTTCATAGGCGTCCCATTGCTCACAGGATTCCTTTCAGAAGTGTACATGAACTGGTTATTAGCAACCATGTCAATGAGTTCTTGAGCTTCTGCAGGCGTTTTCTTTAGGTGAATGGATCCACCTGCAGAAGTGTCCAATGACATCTTAGATAACTCAGACAGACCATCATAGAATATATCCAGGATGGTCCATTCTGAAAGCATGTCAGAAGGACACTTTTTGGTCAATTGTTTGTATCTTTCCCAAGCTTCATAGAGGGATTCACCTTCTTTCTGTCTGAAGGTTTGAACATCAGCTCTAAGCTTGCTCAGCTTTTGAGGAGGAAAGTACTTGGCTAAGAAAGCCGTGACCAGCTTATCCCAAGAGTTCAGGCTGTCTTTGGGTTGAGAATCCAACCATAATCTAGCTCTGTCTCTTACAGCAAAAGGGAAAAGCATGAGCCTGTAGACTTCAGGATCTACTCCATTAGTCTTAACAGTATCACATATCTGCAAGAATTCAGTTAAGAACTGAAAAGGATCTTCCGATGGAAGTCCATAAAACTTGCAGTTCTGCTGCATCAGAGAAACTAATTGAGGTTTCAGCTCAAAATTGTTTGCTCCAATGGCAGGAATGGAGATGCTTCTTCCATGTAAATTGGAATTAGGTGCAGTAAAGTCACCAAGCATCTTCCTTACATTATTATTATTTTCGGCTGCCATCTCTTTTTCCTGTTCGAAAATTTCTGAGAGGTTATCTCTGGATTGTTGTATTTTAGCTTCTCTTAATTTTCTCTTCAGAGTCCTTTCAGGTTCTGGATCTGCTTCCACAAGAATGTTCTTATCCTTGCTCCTGCTCATATGACAAAGAAGAAGGCACAGAAAAATAATAATAATAGAGATTCTCTTTACCACAGTATAGAGGTTCCCTTATGTGAGTAGAAGAAAAGAGGAAGAAATTCGAACACAGATAGAAGAGGGGGTTCGAATTTGGTGATGATGTGAGGAAGAGATGTTAGTTAATGAATGAATAAATAGAATAGGATGAGAGAGAATGAGGGAATTTTCGAAAATTATTTTTGAAAAGGAGTTAGTGATTTTTGAAAATTGGTTTTTGAAAATTGTTAGTATTTTTCGAAAATTAAGATTTAAAATTTAAATTAATTAATAAATTAAAAAGAAATTTTGAAAAAGGGGGAAGATATTTTCGAAAAATGAGAGAGAGAGAGTTAGTTAGGTGGTTTTGAAAAAGTTAAGAAACAAACAAATAGTTAGTTTAGTTGAAACAAATTTTGAAAAGATAAGAAGTTAGGAAGTTAGAAAAGATATTTTTTTGAAAAGATATTTTTGAAAAAGATAAGATGAGAAGATATTTTTGAAAAGATATGATTGAAGTTAGTTTTGAAAAAGATTTGATTTTTAAAATCTCAATTAATGACTTGATTCATAAGAAATCACAAGATATGATTCTAGAACTTAAAGTTTGAATCTTTCTTAACAAGCAAGTAACAAACTTCAAATTTTTTGAATCAAAACATTAATTGATTATGTTATTTTCGAAAATTTGGTATAAAAATAAGAAAAATATTTTTGAAAAATATTTTTGGAATTTTCGAAAATAACTAAGAATTTTGAAAAAGATTTGATTTTTGAAAAAGATTTTGAAAAAGATAAGATTTTCAAATTGAAAATTTGGTTTGACTCATGAGAAACAATTTGATTTTAAAAATTTTTGAAAAAGTCAATCCAAATTTTCAAATTTGATGAGAGAAAAGGGGAAAGATATTTTTTTGATTTTTGAAATTTTTATGAAAAACATGAAAATTATGCAATGCATGAAATTTTTAGATCAAAACAGTGAATGCATGCAAGAATGCTATGAATGTCAAGATGAACACCAAGAACACTATGAAGAACATGATGAACATTCAAGAACATATTTTTGAAAAATTTTTAATGCAAAGAAAACATGCAAGACACCAAACTTAGAATTCTTTAATGCTTAGACACTAAGAATTCAAGAATGCATATGATAAACATGAAAAGACACAAAACAAGAAATCATCAAGATCAAACAAGAAGACTTACCAAGAACAACTTGAAGATCATGAAGAACACTATGAATGCATGATATTTTCGAAAAATGCAAGATGCATATGCAAGTGACACCAAACTTATAATGTGACTCAAGACTCAAACAAGAAACAGAAAATATTTTTTATTTTATTATTTTCTAATTTTTTTGGATTTTTTTTCGAAAATTATATGAAAAAGAAAAATAAGGATTCCAAAATTTTTAATATGAATTCCAGGAATCTTGCATTCTTAGTCTAAAGCTTCAGTCCAGGAATTAGACATGGCTCACTAGCCAGCCAAGCTTTCAAAGAAGGCTCCAGTCCAAAACACTAGACATGGCCAATGGCCAGCCAAGCTTCAGCAGGTGATCATGGATCAGCAGCAAGTGGATGAGCAACAATTAAATTGCTCTTGATAACAAATTGAAAGCCTCAGTCCAAATGAATTTAGACATGGCTTTACAGCCAGCCAGGCTTCACATACTTCATGAAACACTAGAATTCATTCTTAAAAATTTTGAATAAAATTTTTCAAAACATT
This sequence comes from Arachis ipaensis, assembly GCF_059453495.1. Classification (NCBI taxonomy): domain Eukaryota; kingdom Viridiplantae; phylum Streptophyta; class Magnoliopsida; order Fabales; family Fabaceae; genus Arachis; species Arachis ipaensis. The sequence continues at coordinate 52,220,581 of NC_142443.1, forward strand.
TTTATTTTTTTCGAAAACAGATGAGAGATTTTGAAAAATTTTTGAAAACTTTTTGAAAAGAAAACGAAAAGAAAGTTACCCAATCTGAGCAACAAGATGAACCGTCAGTTGTCCAAACTCGAACAATCCCCGGCAACGGCGCCAAAAACTTGGTGCACGAAATTGTGATGTCCAGGCTCGAACAATCCCTGGTAATGGCTCCAAAGCTTGGTGCTTTGATCTTAATTCATAATTGTCACAACTTCGATACAACTAACCAGCAAGTGCACTGGGTCGTCCAAGTAATACCTTACGTGAGTAAGGGTCGAATCCCACGGAGATTGTTGGTATGAAGCAAGCTATGGTCACCTTGTAAATCTCAGTCAGGCGGATATAAAATAATCATGGAGTTTTCGAATAATAAATAATAGAATAGGGATAGAAATACTTATGTAATTCATTGGTGAGAATTTCAGATAAGCGAATGGAGATGCTTTTCGTTCCTCTGAACCTCTGCTTTCCTGCTATCTTCATCCAATCGGTCTTACTCCTTTCCATGGCTGGCTATATGCAAGGGCATCACCGTTGTCAGTGGCTACATCCCCTCCTCTCAGTGAATAATATGCTCACGCACCCTGTCACGGCACGGCTATTCATCTGTCGGTTCTCGATCATGCTGGAATAGGATTCACCCTCCTTTTGCGTCTGTCACTAACGCCCAGCACTCGCGAGTTTGAAGCTCGTCACAGTCATTCAATCATTGAATCCTACTCAGAATACCACAGACAAGGTTTAGACCTTCCGGATTCTCTTGAATGCCGCCATCATTCTAGCTTACGCCACGAAGATTCCTGTTAGGAGATCTAAGAGATATTCATTCTAGCTTATTTCATGTAGAACGGAAGTGTTTGTCAGGCACGTGTTCGTAGGGGAGATGGTGATGAGCGTCACACATAATCATCACCTTCATCACGTTCTTGGGTGCGAATGGATATCTTAGAAGCGAAATAAGATGAGTTGAATAGAAAACAGTAGTACTTGCATTAATCTTTGAGGAACAGCAGAGCTCCACACCTTAATCTATGGAGTGTAGAAACTCTACCGTTAAAAATACATAAGTGAAAGGTCCAGGCATGGCCGAGATGGCCAGCCCCCTAAACGAGATCACAGGATCAAAATACAATCCAGGATCCAAAGATGGTCAAAAAGACGTCTAATACAATAGTAAGAGGTCCTATTTATAATAAACTAGTCACTAGGGTTTACATGAGTAAGTAATTGATGAATAAATCCACTTCCGGGGCCCACTTGGTGTGTGTTTGGGCTGAGCCTAAGTGTTGCACGTGCAGAGGCCATTTGTGGAGTTGAACGCCAGTATTTGTGCCAGTTTGGGCGTTCAACTCTGGTTTTGGATCCTTTTCTGGCGCTGGACGCCAGATTTGGGCAGAAGGCTGGCGTTGAACGCCAGTTTACGTCGTCAATTCTTGGCCAAAGTATGGACTATTATATATTGCTGGAAAGCCCTGGATGTCTACTTTACAAAGCAATTGGAAGCGCGCCATTTCGAGTTCTGTAGCTCCAGAAAATCCACTTTGAGTGCAGGGAGGTCAGAATCCAACAGCATCAGCAGTCCTTTTTCAACCTCTGAATCTGATTTCTGCTCAAGTCCCTCAATTTCAGCCAGAAAATACCTGAAATCACAGAAAAACACACAAACTCATAGTAAAGTCCAGAAATGTGAATTTAACATAAAAACTAATGAAAACATCCCTAAAAGTAACTAGATCCTACTAAAAACATACTAAAAACAATGCCAAAAAGCGTATAAATTATCCGCTCATCACAACACCAAACTTAAATTGTTGCTTGTCCCCAAGCAACTGAAAATCAAATAGGATAAAAAGAAGAGAATATACTATAAATTTCAAACTATCAATAAAACAGAGCTTCAATCATATGAGCGGGACTTATAGCTTTTTGCCTCTTGAATAGTTTTGGCATCTCACTTTATCCATTGAAGTTTAGAATGATTGGCATATATAGGAACTTCAGATTTCGAATAGTGTTATTGACTTTCCTAGTTCAGTATGATGATTCTTGAACACAGCTTCTTTATGAGTCTTGGCCGTGGCCCTAAGCACTTTGTTTTCCAGTATTACCACCGGATACATAAATGCCACAAACACATAATTGGGTGAACCTTTTTCAGATTGTGACTCAGCTTTGCTAAAGTCCCCAATTAGAGGTGTCCAGGGTTCTTAAGCACACTCTTTTGTTGCTTTGGACCTTGACTTTAACCGCTCAGTCTCAAGTTTTCACTTGACACCTACACGCCACAAGCACATGGTTAGGGACAGCTTGGTTTAGCCGCTTAGACCAGGATTTTATTCCTTTAGGCCCTCCTATCCACTGATGCTCAAAGCCTTGGGATCCTTTTTTATTTGCCCTTGCCTTTTGGTTTTAAGGATTATTGGCTTTTTCTGCTTGCTTTTTCTTTTTCTTTCTATTTTTTTTTTTGGCCTATTTTTTTTTCTATTTTTTTTCTGCAAGCTTTGTTCTTTGCTGCTTTTTCTTGCTTCAAGAATCATTTTTATGATTTTTCAGATTATCAAATGACATGTCTCCTAGTCATCATTCTTTCAAGAGCCAACATATTTAACATTCTTAAACAACAACTTCAAAGGACATATGCACTGTTCAAGCATACATTCAGAAAACAAGAAGCATTGTCACCACATCAATATAATTAAGCTAAGTTCAAGGATAAATTCGAAACTCATGTACTTCTTGTTCTTTTGAATTAAAACATTTTTCATTTAAGAGAGGTGATGGATTCATAGGACATTCATAACTTTAAGACAAAGTTACTAACTACTAATGATCATGTAATGAAGACACAAACATAGATAAGCACATAACATAGAAAACGAAAAACAGAGAAAGCAAGAACAAGGAATGAATCCACCTTAGTGATGGTGGCGTTTCCTTCTTGAGGAACCAATGATGTCCTTGAGCTCTTCTATGTCTCTTCCTTGTCTTTGTTGCTCCTCCCTCATTGCTTTTTGATCTTCTCTTATTTCATGGAGCATGATGGAGTGCTCTTGATGTTCCACCCTTAGTTGTCCCATATTGGAACTCAATTCTTCTAGGGAGGTGTTGATGTGCTCCCAATAGTTTTGTGGAGGAAAGTGCATTTGAGGCATTTCCGGAATCCCATGGTGATGAGCTTCTTGCGCCTCTTGAGCTCCATGACTGGGCTCTCTTGCTTGCTCCATCTTTTTCTTAGTGATGGGCTTTTCCTCTTTAATGAGGATATCTCCCTCTATGTCAATCCCAGCTGAATTGCATAGGTGGCAAATGAGGTGAGGAAAGGCTAACCTTGCCATGGTGGAGGACTTGTCAGCCACCTTGTAGAGTTCTTGAGGTATAATCTCATGAACTTCCACCTCTTCTCCAATCATGATGCTATGGATCATGATGGCCCGGTCTATAGTAACTTCAGACCGGTTGCTAGTGGGAATGATTGAGCATTGAATAAATTCCAACCATCCTCTAGCTATAGGCTTGAGTTCCAATCTTCTTAGTTGAACCGGCTTGCCTTTGGAGTCAATCTTCCATTGAGCTCCTTCTACACATATGTCCATAAGGACTTGGTCCAACCTTTGATCAAAGTTGACTCTCCTTGTGTAGGGGCGTGCATTCTCTTCCATGTATGGCAAGTTGAACGCCAACCTCACATTTTCCGGACTAAAATCTAAGTATTTCCCCCGAACCATTGTAACATAGTTCTTTGGATCCGGGTTCTTACTTTGATCATGGTTCTTGGTGATCCATGCATTGGCATAGAACTCTTGAACCATTAGGATGCCGACTTGTTGGATGGGATTTGTTAGAACTTCCCAACCTCTTCTTTGAATTTCATGTCGGATCTCCGGATACTCATTTCTTTTGAGTTTAAAAGGGACCTCAGGGATCACCTTTTTCTTGGCCACAACATCATAGAAGTGGTCTTGATGGGCTTTGGAGATGAACCTTTCCATTTCCCATGACTCGGATGTGGAAGCTTTTGTCTTCCCTTTCCCTCTTCTAGAGGATTCTCCGGTCTTAGATGCCATCAATGGTAATGGAAAAACAAAAAAGCTATGCTTTTACCACACCAAACTTAGAATATTGCTCGCCCTCGAGCAATAAACAAAAGAAATAGAAGAAGAAGAAGAAGAAATATGGAGAGGGAGAGGGAGATGAGGTTTCGGCCAAGAGGAGTGTAGAGGGGTGTGTTGTGTGAATTTGATGAAGAATGGAGGTTTTTATATAGGGAAGGGAGGGGGGGTTAAGGTTCGGCCATATGGGTGGGTTTGGGTGGGAAATTGGTTTTGAATGTTGAAGGTAGGTGGAGTTTATGAGGTAGGTTTATTGGGAAGAGTGGGTGGATGTGAGTGGTGAAGGTTTAGTGGGGAAGAGAGATTGAGGTGATTGGTGAGGGGTTTTTAGGGAAGAGTGTTTATGGGGTTGTGTGAAAGAGAGTGGTGAGAAGAAGTGAGTGGAGGTAGGTGGGGATCCTGTGGGGTCCACAGATCCTGAGTGGATCCTGTGGGGTCCACAGATCCTGAGGTGTTCAAGGATTTATATCCCTGCACCCATTAGGCATGTAAAAATGCCTTTGTATCCAACTCTGGGCGTTCAGCGCCAGGTTGGTGGCCATTTTGGGCGTTCAACGCCCATCTGTGTGCCATTTCTGGCGTTGAACGCCAGAACCATGCCTGTTCTGGCGTTGAACGCCAGAACCATGCCTGTTCTGGCGTTCAGCGCCCAGAAGCTGCCCATTTTGGGCGTTCAGCGCCAGAACCATGCTCTGTTCTGGCGCTGAACGCCAGACTGATGCTCCTCCAGGGTGTGATTTTTCTTCTGCTGTTTTTGATTCCGTTTTCAATTTTTCTATTTATTTTGTGACTCCACATGATCATGAACCTAAGAAAACATGAAAAACAATAAAAATAAGAATTAGATAAACATTGGGTTGCCTCCCAACAAGCGCTTCTTTAATGTCAATAGCTTGACAGTGGGCTCTCATGGAGCCTCACAGTTGTGCAGAGCTTTGTTGAGACTTTCCATCACCAAACTTAGAGTTTGGATATGGGAGTTCAACACCAAACTTAGAGTTTGGTTGTGGCCTCCCAACACCAAACTTAGAGTTTGACTGTGGGGGCTCTGGTTGACTCTGCTTTGAGAGAAGCTTTTCAAGCTTCCTCTCCATGGTTGCAGAGGGAGATCCTTGAGTTTTGAATACAAGGGAGTTCACATTCCATTGAAGGAATATTTCACCTCTGTCAACATCAATCACAGCTCTTGCTGTGGCCAGGAAAGGTCTTCCTAGGATGATAGATTCATCCTCTTCCTTTCCAGTATCCAGGACTATGAAATCAGTAGTATGTAAAGGCCCTCAACCTTTACTAATACATCTTCTACTTGTCCATAAGCCTGTTTTCTTGAGCTGTCTGCCATCTCCAGTGAGATTTTAGCAGCTTGCACCCCATAGATTCCCAGTTTCTCTATTACAGAGAGGGGCATGAGGTTTATTCCTGAACCAAGCTCACATAGAGCCTTAAAGATCATAGTGCCTATGGTACAGGGTATTATGAACTTTCCAGGATCCTGTCTCTTCTGAGGCAATGTCAGTTGATCCAGATCACTTAGTTCATTAATGAACAGGGGAGGTTCAACTTCCCAAGTATCAATGCCAAACAATTTGGCATTCAGCTTCATGATTGCACCAAGAAACTTGGCAGTTTGCTCTTCAGTAACATCCTCATTCTCTTCAGAAGAGGAATACTCATCAGAGCTCATGAAGGGCATAAGGAGGGTTAATGGAATCTCTATGGTCTCTAGATGAGTCTCAGATTCCTTTGGTTCCTCAGAGGAAAGCTCCTTATTGATCACTGGACGTCCCAGGAGGTCTTCCTCCTTGGGATTCACGTCCTCTCCTCTCCTCACAGGTTCGGCCATGGCGCTTATGTCAATGGCCTTGCACTCTCCTTTTGGGTTCTCTTCTGTATTGCTTGGGAGAGTACTAGGAGGGATTTCAGTGATCCTTTTACTCAGCTGGCCCACTTGTGCTTCCAGATTTCTAATGGAAGACCTTGTTTCATTCATGAAACTTACAGTGGCCTTAGATAGATCAGAGACTAGATTTGCTAATTTAGAAGCATTTTGTTCAGAGTTCTCTGTCTGTTGCTGAGTTGATGATGGAAAAGGTTTGTTATTGCTAAACATGTTTCTTCCACCATTATTAAAGCCTTGTTGGGGCTTTTGATCCTTCCATGAGAAATTTGGATGATTTCTCCATGTTGAGTTATAGGTGTTTCCATAAGGTTCACCTAAGTAGTTCACCTCTGCTATTGCAGGGTTTTCAGGATCATAGGCTTCTTCTTCAGAAGATGCCTCTTGAGTACTGTTGGATGCAGCTTGCATTCCATGCAGACTCTGAGAAATCATATTGACTTGCTGAGTCAATATTTTGTTCTGAGCCAGTATGGCATTCAGAGTATCAACTTCAAGAACTCCCTTCTTCATAGGCGTCCCATTGCTCACAGGATTCCTTTCAGAAGTGTACATGAACTGGTTATTAGCAACCATGTCAATGAGTTCTTGAGCTTCTGCAGGCGTTTTCTTTAGGTGAATGGATCCACCTGCAGAAGTGTCCAATGACATCTTAGATAACTCAGACAGACCATCATAGAATATATCCAGGATGGTCCATTCTGAAAGCATGTCAGAAGGACACTTTTTGGTCAATTGTTTGTATCTTTCCCAAGCTTCATAGAGGGATTCACCTTCTTTCTGTCTGAAGGTTTGAACATCAGCTCTAAGCTTGCTCAGCTTTTGAAGAGGAAAGTACTTGGCTAAGAAAGCCGTGACCAGCTTATCCCAAGAGTTCAGGCTGTCTTTGGGTTGAGAATCCAACCATAATCTAGCTCTGTCTCTTACAGCAAAAGGGAAAAGCATGAGCCTGTAGACTTCAGAATCTACTCCATTAGTCTTAACAGTATCACATATCTGCAAGAATTCAGTTAAGAACTGAAAAGGATCTTCCGATGGAAGTCCATGAAACTTGCAGTTCTGCTGCATCAGAGAAACTAATTGAGGTTTCAGCTCAAAATTGTTTGCTCCAATGGCAGGAATGAAGATGCTTCTTCCATGTAAATTGGAATTAGGTGCAGTAAAGTCACCAAGCATCTTCCTTACATTATTATTATTTTCGGCTGCCATCTCTTTTTCCTGTTCGAAAATTTCTGAGAGGTTATCTCTGGATTGTTGTATTTTAGCTTCTCTTAATTTTCTCTTCAGAGTCCTTTCAGGTTCTGGATCTGCTTCCACAAGAATGTTCTTATCCTTGCTCCTGCTCATATGACAAAGAAGAAGGCACAGAAAAATAATAATAATAGAGATTTTCTTTACCACAGTATAGAGGTTCCCTTATGTGAGTAGAAGAAAAGAGGAAGAAATTCGAACACAGATAGAAGAGGGGGTTCGAATTTGGTGATGATGTGAGGAAGAGATGTTAGTTAATGAATGAATAAATAGAATAGGATGAGAGAGAATGAGGGAATTTTTGAAAATTATTTTTGAAAAGGAGTTAGTGATTTTTGAAAATTGGTTTTTGAAAATTGTTAGTATTTTTCGAAAATTAAGATTTAAAATTTAAATTAATTAATAAATTAAAAAGAAATTTTGAAAAAGGGGGAAGATATTTTCGAAAAATGAGAGAGAGAGAGAGTTAGTTAGGTGGTTTTGAAAAAGTTAAGAAACAAACAAAAAGTTAGTTAGTTTAGTTGAAACAAATTTTGAAAAGATAAGAAGTTAGGAAGTTAGAAAAGATATTTTTTTGAAAAGATATTTTTGAAAAAGATAAGATGAGAAGATATTTTTGAAAAGATATGATTGAAGTTAGTTTTGAAAAAGATTTGATTTTTAAAATCTCAATTAATGACTTGATTCATAAGAAATCACAAGATATGATTCTAGAACTTAAAGTTTGAATCTTTCTTAACAAGCAAGTAACAAACTTCAAATTTTTTGAATCAAAACATTAATTGATTATGTTATTTTCGAAAATTTGGTATAAAAATAAGAAAAATATTTTTGAAAAATATTTTTGGAATTTTCGAAAATAACTAAGAATTTTGAAAAAGATTTGATTTTTGAAAAAGATTTTGAAAAAGATAAGATTTTCAAATTGAAAATTTGGTTTGACTCATGAGAAACAATTTGATTTTAAAAATTTTTGAAAAAGTCAATCCAAATTTTCAAATTTGATGAGAGAAAAGGGGAAAGATATTTTTTTGATTTTTGAAATTTTTATGAAAAACATGAAAATTATGCAATGCATGAAATTTTTAGATCAAAACAGTGAATGCATGCAAGAATGCTATGAATGTCAAGATGAACACCAAGAACACTATGAAGAACATGATGAACATTCAAGAACATATTTTTGAAAAATTTTTAATGCAAAGAAAACATGCAAGACACCAAACTTAGAATTCTTTAATGCTTAGACACTAAGAATTCAAGAATGCATATGATAAACATGAAAAGACACAAAACAAGAAATCATCAAGATCAAACAAGAAGACTTACCAAGAACAACTTGAAGATCATGAAGAACACTATGAATGCATGATATTTTCGAAAAATGCAAGATGCATATGCAAGTGACACCAAACTTATAATGTGACTCAAGACTCAAACAAGAAACAGAAAATATTTTTTATTTTATTATTTTCTAATTTTTTTGGATTTTTTTTCGAAAATTATATGAAAAAGAAAAATAAGGATTCCAAAATTTTTAATATGAATTCCAGGAATCTTGCATTCTTAGTCTAAAGCTTCAGTCCAGGAATTAGACATGGCTCACTAGCCAGCCAAGCTTTCAAAGAAGGCTCCAGTCCAAAACACTAGACATGGCCAATGGCCAGCCAAGCTTCAGCAGGTGATCATGGATCAGCAGCAGGTGGATGAGCAACAATTAAATTGCTCTTGATAACAAATTGCAAGCCTCAGTCCAAATGAATTTAGACATGGCTTTACAGCCAGCCAGGCTTCACATGCTTCATGAAACACTAGAATTCATTCTTAAAAATTTTGAATAAAATTTTTCAAAACATTTTTATTTTTTTCGAAAACAGATGAGAGATTTTGAAAAATTTTTGAAAACTTTTTGAAAAGAAAACGAAAAGAAAGTTACCCAATCTGAGCAACAAGATGAACCGTCAGTTGTCCAAACTCGAACAATCCCCGGCAACGGCGCCAAAAACTTGGTGCACGAAATTGTGATGTCCAGGCTCGAACAATCCCTGGTAATGGCTCCAAAGCTTGGTGCTTTGATCTTAATTCATAATTGTCACAACTTCGATACAACTAACCAGCAAGTGCACTGGGTCGTCCAAGTAATACCTTACGTGAGTAAGGGTCGAATCCCACGGAGATTGTTGGTATGAAGCAAGCTATGGTCACCTTGTAAATCTCAGTCAGGCGGATATAAAATAATCATGGAGTTTTCGAATAATAAATAATAGAATAGGGATAGAAATACTTATGTAATTCATTGGTGAGAATTTCAGATAAGCGAATGGAGATGCTTTTCGTTCCTCTGAACCTCTGCTTTCCTGCTATCTTCATCCAATCGGTCTTACTCCTTTCCATGGCTGGCTGTATGCAAGGGCATCACCGTTGTCAGTGGCTACATCCCCTCCTCTCAGTGAATAATATGCTCACGCACCCTGTCACGGCACGGCTATTCATCTGTCGGTTCTCGATCATGCTGGAATAGGATTCACCCTCCTTTTGCGTCTGTCACTAACGCCCAGCACTCGCGAGTTTGAAGCTCGTCACAGTCATTCAATCATTGAATCCTACTCAGAATACCACAGACAAGGTTTAGACCTTCCGGATTCTCTTGAATGCCGCCATCATTCTAGCTTACGCCACGAAGATTCCTGTTAGGAGATCTAAGAGATATTCATTCTAGCTTATTTCATGTAGAACGGAAGTGTTTGTCAGGCACGTGTTCGTAGGGGAGATGGTGATGAGCGTCACACATAATCATCACCTTCATCACGTTCTTGGGTGCGAATGGATATCTTAGAAGCGAAATAAGATGAGTTGAATAGAAAACAGTAGTACTTGCATTAATCTTTGAGGAACAGCAGAGCTCCACACCTTAATCTATGGAGTGTAGAAACTCTACCGTTAAAAATACATAAGTGAAAGGTCCAGGCATGGCCGAGATGGCCAGCCCCCTAAACGAGATCACAGGATCAAAATACAATCCAGGATCCAAAGATGGTCAAAAAGACGTCTAATACAATAGTAAGAGGTCCTATTTATAATAAACTAGTCACTAGGGTTTACATGAGTAAGTAATTGATGAATAAATCCACTTCCGGGGCCCACTTGGTGTGTGTTTGGGCTGAGCCTAAGTGTTGCACGTGCAGAGGCCATTTGTGGAGTTGAACGCCAGTATTTGTGCCAGTTTGGGCGTTCAACTCTGGTTTTGGATCCTTTTCTGGCGCTGGACGCCAGATTTGGGCAGAAGGCTGGCGTTGAACGCCAGTTTACGTCGTCAATTCTTGGCCAAAGTATGGACTATTATATATTGCTGGAAAGCCCTGGATGTCTACTTTCCAAAGCAATTAGAAGCGCGCCATTTCGAGTTCTGTAGCTCCAGAAAATCCACTTTGAGTGCAGGGAGGTCAGAATCCAACAGCATCAGCAGTCCTTTTTCAACCTCTGAATCTGATTTCTGCTCAAGTCCCTCAATTTCAGCCAGAAAATACCTGAAATCACAGAAAAACACACAAACTCATAGTAAAGTCCATAAATGTGAATTTAACATAAAAACTAATGAAAACATCCCTAAAAGTAACTAGATCCTACTAAAAACATACTAAAAACAATGCCAAAAAGCGTATAAATTATCCGCTCATCAGTCGCTAAGTTGTCGCAAGGTTAATTTAGCGAGCAATTTGGCAACTGCAATCTTGTAGCAAAGCAAAAGCTATATCCTACATATTTTGTAGCAAATTACTCGCTAATCTCGCTGGAAATCCGTCGCAGAGTTATAACAAATCAAAAGCTAATCGAGAAAATGTTAGAAGTAACTGGTCGCAATTGAGTCACTAATCAAAAGCTTATTTAGTGAGGAGTTAGCGACTGCTTAACAACTATAGAGTTTCCTCACTTATTTCATGTTGCTACTAATTTGTGAGGAAAAACGTTAGTCCTTATTCTGTCCTTATTTCATGTTGCTACTAATCGCTAACCTCTATATAAATCCATAGAAAATTCATGAAAAGTTTGAAGCAAATTTGCCAAGCACAATAATATAATTTGTCACAACTTTGTCACTAATCTAAAGCTATTTTAAACGAGAGAATAATTAAAGTCCCAAAGTCATGTGTATTTGACTCTAAAATTAAACTCGTAAAAATGCAAGCCTAAACGACTTAGCTCGATTAACCAAAAAAATAGCAAATTAAGCTGGCTGACTCCTAGGCCAAACAGATGCCTTTTTTTTTAAAAAAAATAAACTAGTACATTTATTTTTGTGAATTCGACTTCATATATACCCTTACCATTTTTGTTTTTTTGTTTTTATCGTATTTCTTCACTCGACAAGTCAATAATTAATCTATTACAGATCAAAATTCTATTTAATAGTTTGTCACTAGTCAATGAATTATTGCATACATGAGATGGGATTCGAATACCGAATACTTACTTATAAGAAATCATAGTTTACCTTCTTCTTTGTCGTTTTTTCCCTCTTCTTAACAAACCCGTGAAACCCCTTCTTTATCCTTAATCTCTTGCAAAACTCTTTCCCTTTCCCTTCCCCCTTCTAATTCTCTGAAACCGCTCTAATTAGGGGTCTTCGCGGTGCAGTTTGGATCGATTTTGAGTAAAAAACTCATCCGATCCTAACACTAATTTTATTTGCGGTGCGATTTGGATTTGATGCTTTTTTTAAAAATATCCGATCCGATCGGATTCAATTTCAAGCGGTTTGGATTGGATTGGATTTGCAGTTTTATAAATTAAAAAAATTAAATACATATAACAAGTCTCAACATCAAATTTTAAATAATCAACAATGACATAACAAGTCTTAACAATATCTTAAAATGCTAACAATAATATAACAATAGAAATAAAATTATAGGTTAGTTAAAATAGATAAATAAATAACATTTTGAACATAAAATATTTATTAAATAATAATAATACATGAATAATATAAAAATGTATAAAAAATTTAAAATGTTATAAGTATAATTGTAAATATAATAATAAAATAATATTATTATAGCATATTGTGCGGTCTGCATTGGATTGTATCGGTTATAAAAAGTAGATCTGAAATCCGATCCGATCCAGTAGTTTACAAAAAATAGAATCCAATCAAATCTAAATTAATGCAGTTTAAATTGGTTTTCGGTTTGGATTAAATTGGATGAACAATTTAATTTGGATCGGTTTGGATTTGAACACTCTGATATCTCTAAAAAGTAAAAACCTTTTTCCCCTTTTAATTATCTCGAAATCCTTGCTCGTTTATCTCTAAAACCACACACTCTCATCTCTCAAACACTCATTTACGACACCGGCACTGGACAGACGATGGCTAATGGCAGGGAGGCGTTGAGTAACGGAACCACGACTGGTAGAGAGAAAAAGAACAGAGAAGGTGAGGCGAGTTGCGACAGGAACTAAGCTGCGGCCGCGAGAAAGAGGTGCGCCGGTGACTGATATGGGGTGGAGATGCGAAGATGCGACGCTGTGAAGGAGATAACTCTGTGACGCTGCATCACACTCTTCATTTGTAATTGATTCATCTCCACATTCTTATGTCTCAGAACCTCTCTATCTCTCTCGTAACCACTCAATCGATCTCGGTCAAAACCGCTCATTCTCTGTTCTTAGAGACAAAGAACAGTGAAGAACGACAAGTTGGCGTTGGTGATGACGAACCGCGATGGAGAACTGAGATGGTAGTGACAATGAAGCGAGACATTAGCACTGAACAGAGATCAATAGTGTGTATGAATTTTCTAGTTTTGCAATTTTCTTGAGGATTTGTTGTTCTGGTTTTTAGCGTTCTACAATCTTTAATATTCAACACATTCGTTCTATGCCAGGTAAGTAGTGAAAACCTATTTAATTAATTGTTTAATTTGGAGATAAATCGGAAATTTCTTTATACAATGTGTCTCTATCCCATCCTCATCCCTTGCAACAAAATAATTTTATAGTGTAATATTATTGATAAACCCCAATTTTGTGATTTATATTGTGTAGAATTTGGGGGGATTTTGTCAATATTTTTCACACTTATCCACAAGAATTGCATGGTTTTGTGTTTCCTTCCTAATATTGTTCCATAATGAAAAACATGCTTCTTTTGCCTTAGAATTGCTATATTTTGATCCTCTTTTATTACCATTCGATGCCGTGACGTGTTTGTTGAGTGATTTCAGAATTTATAGGGCAAGGATGGCCTAGAAGAGAGAAAGAAAGCATGCACAAGAGGAAGGAACATGAAGATTTGGATTTTAGAAATTTCAGCATTGGCGCGCACGCGCGGATATGGACAGCTGGAAGCGGCGCGCAAAGATCGGCGCATCCGCGCAGAATAGGAAAATCCACACCAGCGCGCATGCGTACATGGCGCGCATGCGTGGATCACAAAATCAATCGGCGTGCACACACGCATGGCGCGCACGCGCGATAAGCTGCACGTGACCTCATTAAAGAAAATCGTGCCTGGCAATTTCTGAGGCTCAAGAGGCCCAAATTCAAGTTGGTTCTGCATGGAAAAGACCCAAGGATGCTAGGGGGAAGGGGGATCATTCATTCACACTTAGACATAATTTTTAGCTAGTTTTTTGTTTTTGTTCTTCTAGAGAGAGAAACCCTTGTTCCTCTCTAGAACTAATTTGATTTGATTTTCCCTTGTTGAATTCTAAATTGGATCTTGTTAATTACTAGTTTTGATTGTTTAATTTGAATTTCTTAGTATAATTTTGTTTAGATCTTGTGTTAGTTTTATATTTTCTTGTTAATTGTCATTTTATACCCATTTCATGAATCTTGTGAATCATGAATTGCTAATGTTACATTGATGATTTTCATGATTAATTGTGTTGTTTGAGTGATTGTATGTTGATAATTGTTAGTGGGTACTTGTTAATTTCAATTTAATTGTAATTTGAATATGTTTTTTTGTAATGTTCACCATGTATTAGATGAAATGTTTACTTTGATTATGGAGTAGTTCTCTTTACTCTTGGCCTAGGCTAAGGGAATTGGGTGAACTTGAGTCATTGGGTCTAATGGATTTGATGATTTGGGAACCCTTAGTGGTCAATTTGATAGCCATTGACACTAGCCTACTACTAAGTCAATTAATAGCTAGGTTGGACCTTATGGGTTGATGTTGACTAAACCATTTAACATACTTCAAGTATAGAAGTAGACTTAATGAGTTTGGTTCCTCATAATTGTCAAGATATGGTTATTAGACAAGGATAGTGACCCCAATTCCTATGTCTAGCCAAGAGTTGCTTTATCATTCACATTTAAAAACCCAAAAATCCTAATTGCTTTGTCTTAGTCATAGTTATTTGTTTAGTTTTAGAATAGACTTAGATTGGATGTTATCTTATTAGTTTGGAATTGCTCACATCTTGCTTTAGTTATTTGAATTAGTTTCTTGCACTTCAAGATTACTTGCTTGTTAGGATTCTTAGTTTAATTCCTTGCTCATGACTTGCAACCCCGGAATTCTAACCAATGTTGATGCACATGTTTGCCCATTCCTTGTGAGACGACCCGAAGTTTTCATACTTCGATTACTTTTATTGGGGTTGAACTTGTGACAACCAATTCCTTCGAAATTTGATTCGCGGATTATTTGTCAGTTGAGGGCTATACTTGCAACACAAAAATCTTGTGAAATTCCTTACCGACGGTATTCCGACGCCATCAAATTTTTGGCACCGTTGCCGGGAATGGTTGCAACATATGTCTTCATATTGGTTATGTGAATATGTGAATATTGTAGATAGTTTACTTTCTTTCAATACTTAGCTATAGTTTAGATTTCTTTTTGTATGTGTGCTATGACTCCCAAGTTTGATGACTCGGTCTCAACCAAATTCTAGCTTAGCCGAGTTTTGACCCTGAGATTGAAAGAACTTTGTTACACACTCGGCAAGCTAGACAGCGGTTGGACTATATGGTAATACTTCGGCCTCTCTTGAGGAACATACCGAATCACTAGACGGTACCGAGAGTGACTTGGAGTCCGCTACTTCCTATTCTTCTGATAGCACTACTCATACATCTTTGCATCCTACATGTGAACCATACATGGCGGAGCCATGACGGATCACTTTGCATGAGTAAGGAGCTCTGGATATCATACTTCAACCTTTGCAAGCAAGGTATCCCAACCTTGATCCAAACTTTGAGTTGAAGAGTAGCTTAATACATCTACTTTCTAAGTATCATGGGTTGCCGGGTCAAGACCCCATCCGACATCTAAGAGACATTCAAGTTGCTTGTTCTACGGCTAGAAGGCATGTAGCCGATGAGTTGGCTATTATGGTTTTTGCTTTTCCCTTCTCTCTTGAAGGGCAACCAAAGACATGGTTTTATTCGCTACCGGATGAGATTGTGACCAATTGGAATTTCTTGAGAAGAGAGTTTCTAGATAAGTTCTTCCCACCGGAGAAAACCGATTACGTCCGGAAGGAGATCTCGGGTATAATGCAAAGGGACCAAGAGAGTTTATATGAGTATTGGACTCGGTTCAAGAGGCTATTAGAATCTTGTCCACACCATGGATTGAACACTCACTTGCTCATTAGCTACTTCACCGGAGGTCTTTGTGTGGAAGATAGAAGATTGCTCACCGCTTCTAGTGGTGGTTACCTTTCAAAAAATAAGACGGAGGGAGAAGCTTGGAAATTGATAAATGATGTTGCCGAGGCTACACAACATGTAAGGGTGAGAAGTAATCCTCACAAGGGTGTGGTAGAACCATCCCCTTTCGAAGCAAGCTTAACCAAAGCGCTTGGGGACATGACCACCATCCTCACGCAAATACAGAAAGATCAAAAGGAATACTACTCCATCCAAGCCATCCAAGCCCCACCCTAAGCCGTTCAACTTGATGGCCCTCCTAGGATTTGTGGTTTGTGCTCTAGCACCACACATTACACCGATCAATGCCATCAAATTCAAGAGGAGCATGCCCTGGTCGTGGCCAATGTGAATTACAACAACCGTCTGCCCTATCCTTCTCAAGGCCAAAATAACTACTCTCATGGTAGTAATCAAAACCAAGGGTGGAGGGATAATGCACAAAGGAGCAATCAAAATCAAAGATGGAATAACTCTTCTTATCATCAAAACAACAACCAATCTTCATTCCAATACCACCATAACAACAACAACCACCAAGCCAACCAAAATCACCACAACCAAAACCAAAGCAACTACACCAAATACCAAGCACCACACCATAGACAACAATCCAACCAAACCTCTTCATATTCCACCAATCAAGTTGATGAGCTTAGAGCCACTATGGAGAAACGGAACGAGAGCAACAAGGCTCAATTTGATGCCTTGGGCGCTCAATTGGCCAACCTCGCCGACATGCTTTCAAAGATGTCTATGTCCTCCTCCAACAACAACACCAACCAACTCTCAAGCTCTTCTAACCTTCCATCCCAACCCCTTCCAAACCCCAAGGGCGGTCTCAATGCCATCACTCTACGGTCGGGGACAACATTGAAGGAGATACCTCCTAGGGTCATGGAAGACATTCATGAGGAAGAAGTGGTTGTTGAAGCTCCGCATGAAGAAGAAGAGGTAGACAAAAGGAATGAGAAAGAAGGAGTAAGCCTTAAGGAACCCAAGAGGGAAGCTATAGTGGATGAGTCCATTCCTATCCCATTCCCTTCCATGGTGAAGAAAGCAAAGAAGACTCCAAAATTTTATTTGAACATGCTTCAAGTGTTCAAGAAGGTTGAGGTAACCATACCACTTCTTGATGCTATCCAATAAATTTCGAAGTATGCAAAATTTCTGAAAGATTTGTGTACACACAAGGATAGGATAGGAGAGTTGGAAACATTATCATTGGGTAATTTGATTTCTTCCTTGATGGAGCCTATTCCAAAAAAATGTGGTGACCCTGGACCTTGTTTGGTGTCTTGTTGTATTGGTGGGCGCACTTTTCATGACTATATGTGTGATCTAGGAGCTTGCGTAAGTATCATGCCGCTTTCTGTCTTTGTGCAGTAGAATTTAGCTCCATTAAAGAAGTCGGCGGCAAAGTTTTCCTTAGCCGATAAAGTGTGATCACTATGATGGGAATAGCAGAAGATGTACTTGTGGCAATCAAGGACGTGGTCTTTCTGGTTGACTTTTACATCCTTGAAATTCCTCCAACCGAAAATAGAAGCTCATCCTCCGTTCTACTTGGTAGACCCTTCCTTAAGACCTCTAAATTCAAGTTAAATGCCTTCACCGGCACATATTCCTTTGAGGTTGGAGACAAGACTATCAAGTTCAATTTGGAGGAAGCCATGAAGCATCCTTCCGAAGAGCATTCCGTTCTTTGATGTGATGTAATCGATGAAATGGTAGCAGAAGTGCAAAAAGAAGACTACAACAAGTTATGGTACCCTATTGTTGAAGAGACGACTGACCAAGAGGATGAACAAGAGAAAGTTGTTGAGAATGAACCCCGTGAGCTTGATGAAAAGGAACCTCAGCTTGAGGCAAAGAGTGAACTGAAGCCTCTTTCATCTCATTTGAAGTATGCTTTCTTAGAGGACAACCAAAATTTTTCGGACATTATTGCTAGTGAGCTTTCTAGTGAAGAAAAAAGGAAGCTCCTAGATGTTCTAAGAAAGTACAAGAAGGCAATTAGTTGGAGCCTAGCCGATATTGTAGGGATTGACCCTCGCAAGTGCATGCATCGTATATTTCTCCAAGAGGGACCTAGGCCGGTTAGGCAACCGTAAAGGAGGCTCAACCCAACTATCCTTGATGTGGTAAATAAGGAGGTCACTAGGCTACTTGATGCAGGTATCATATACCCAATTTTTGACAGTGAGTGGGTGAGCTTGGTCCAGGTTATTCCCAAGAAATCTGGCATCACTGTAGTTAAAAAGGATGATGGTGAAGTGGTCACCAAGAGAGTATAAAATGCATGGTGAGTGTGCATCAATTATAGAAGATTGAATGCCGCTACAAGGAAGGACCACTACTCTTTGCCCTTTATCGATCAAATGTTAGACCGTTTGGCGGGTAAATCCATTATTGTTTTCTTGATGGATTCACTGGTTATTTCCAGATTCACATTGCCCCTGAGGATCAGGAAACGATCACATTCACTTGCCCTTTTGGCACCTTTGCCAACAAAAGGATGCCATTTGGACTATGTAATGCACTGGCTACTTTACTGCGGTGTATGACAAGTGTCATTTTCGATCTGATGGAGAATTGTCTGGAAGTCTTTATGGAACATCATTTGATTGTTTCTTAGAGAACTTGGCCAAGGTCTTAGCTAGATGTGTTGACACTAACCTTGTCTTGAATTTTGAAAAATGTCACTTTATGGTAAGACAAGGTATAGTGTTAGGACATGTAATATCTCATGAAGGCATTTCTGTAGACCCGGCCAAGGTCGATGTTATCACCACTTTACCTCACCCCTCATCTGTGAGGGAGGTCTGCTCATTTTTGGGACATGCAGGATTCTACAGGCGCCTTATTAAAGATTTCAGTAAGATTGCTTTGCCATTGTCGCGCCTACTCCAAAAAGATGTGGACTTTGAGTTTGACAGTGCATGTGTGAGTGCATTTGAAGAGCTAAGGAGAGTTCTTACCACAGCACCGATTGTGCGAGGCCCCAACTGGACGCTACCGTTTGAGATAATGTGCGATGTGTCAAACCATGCTGTAGGTGCCGCGCTTGCACAGCGCGATGGTAAACTCCCTTATGTCATTGCTTACTCTTCTAAAACATTGGATGCAGCACAATCCAACTATACCACTATAGAAAAGGAACTCCTAGCTATTTTCGTGCCTTAGATAAATTCAGATCTTATTTGCTAGGGTCCAAGATAGTGGTATACACGGATCATGCAGCTTTAAAGTACCTATTGACAAAGAATGAGTCAAAACCTAGACTCATACGTTGGATCTTACTTTTGCAAGAATTCAACATTGAGATTAGGGACCGGAGTGGATCTCAAACTTGGTTGCGATTCATTTAAGCCGCCTTGAGAATTTAAAATTTGACCCATTTCCGATCGATGACTCATTCCCATTGGATAGTTTGCATGCTGTGTCGGGTAACTTTCCTTGGTTTGCACCAATGGCAAACTACTTGGTTGCAAAAATCTTCCCTCCTAACTTTTCTAAACACCAAAGAGACAAGTTGAGGAGTGATTCCAAATACTACATTTGGGATGACCCTCACTTGTGGAGGAGGGGAGTGGACCAAGTAATTCGAAGATGTGTCCCGGAATCTAAAATCCAACCCATTCTTGAATCTTTCCATTCATCCGAATGTGGTCGCCACTTTGGCCCACAGAGGACGGCTAAAAAGGTGTTGGATTGTGGATTCTGGTGGCCAACCTTATTCAAGGATGCTAACCAATTCTGTGTGTCTTACCATCAGTGTCAGAAGTCAGAAAACACGTCCTAAAGGGATGAGATGCCTCAGCAACCTATGTTGTTCTGTGAGATATTTTATGTATGGGGCATTGACTTTATGGGACCGTTTTCCAACTTAAGTGGGTATCTATATATTTTGTTAGCAGTTGACTACGTGTCAAAGTAGGTAGAAGCAATACCTACCCGCCTTGATGACGCCAACACCATCATTTCTTTTATTAGAAATAACATTGTATGCCATTATGGGTTGCCACGAGCAATCGTGAGCGACCAAGGATCCCACTTTTGTACAGGAAAGTAGAGGCACTGCTCAAGCACTATGGAGTATTGCATAAGGTTGCCACTGCTTATCACCCACAGACCAACGGACAAGCGGAAGTGTCCAACCGGGAGATTAAGAGAATCTTAGAGAAAGTGGTCAATCCACAAAAGAAGGACTGGAGCCTCCGGTTAGTAGATGCACTATGGGCATATAGGACGGCCTACAAGACTCTGTTGGGGATGAGTCCTTTCCGGATCGTCTATGGTAAGGCATGCCACCTTCCGGTGGAGATTGAGCATAAAGCCTATTGGGCGGTAAAGCAGTGCAACATGGATTTGACCAAGGCGGGTGTAGCCAGGAAATTACAGCTAGAGGAGCTCGAGTGTTTGAGGAATGAAGCATATGAGAATGTCCAGATCTACAAGGAAAAGACTAAAACATTTCATGACCATCACATCCGGAAGAAGGATTTTCAAGAAGGTGATGAGGTTCTCCTCTACAACTCGAGGCTTAGATTCATGCCTGTCAACCTCCATTCTAGATGGGAAGGACCCTTCAAGGTGAAGGAGATAAAGCCCTATGGGGTGGTGGAATTATTTGATCCTAAAAGTGAAGCAACTTCAAGGTGAATGGACATAGAGTGAAGTACCATGGCTACAAGCTCCCAAAAGAGCTAGAGGTGTTCCTACTGACGGATGCACCTAGAGGAGGAGAAGCTTGAGCGACTGACCGTCCAACTTAAGGACGTTAAAGAAAAGTGCTTGGTGGGAGGACCCCACCGTGGTAAGATCTTCCTTGTGTATACTGATGAGCAGATAATTTATACGCTTTTTGGCATTGTTTTTAGTATATTTTTAGTATATTTTAGCTAGTTTTTATTATGTTTTTATTAGTTTTTAAATAAAAATTACATTTCTGGACTTTACTATGAGTTTGTGTGTTTTTCTGTGATTTTAGGTATTTTCTGGCTGAAATTGAGGGACCTGAGCAAAAATCTGATTCAGAGGCTGAAAAAGGACTGCAGATGCTATTGGATTCTGACCTTCCTGCACTCGAAGTGGATTTTCTGGAGCTACAGAAGCCCAATTGGCGCGCTCTCAATTGCGTTGGAAAGTAGACATCCTGGGATTTCCAGAAATATATAATATTCCATGCTTTTCTCAAGATTTGATGGCCCAAACTGGCGTTCAAAGTCAGCATAGAAATTCTGGCGTCAAAACGCCAGAACTGGCATAAAAGCTGGAGTTAAACACCCAAACTGGCACAAAAGCTGGCGTTTAACTCCAAGAAAGTCTCTACATGTGAAAGCTTCAATGCTCAGCCCAAGCACACACCAAGTGGGTGCAAAAGTGGATTCTGCATCATTTACTCATTTCTGTAAACCCTAGGTTATTAGTTTTCTATAAATAAGACCTTTTACTATTGTATTTTCATCTTTGGACGTTTAGTCCTTAGAGTTTTGATCTTTGATTAGTCTTATGCTATCTTATACCTTTCTGAGGGCTGGCCATTCGGCCATGCCTAGACCTTGTTCTTATGTATTTTCAACGGTAGAGTTTCTACACACCATAGATTAAGGTGTGGAGCTCTGCTGTTCTTCATGAATTAATGCAAAGTACTACTATTTTTCTATTCAATTCACGCCTACTTCTTCTCTAAGATATACACTCGTTCTTCAACTTGATGAATGTGATGATCTGTGACACTCATCACCATTCTCACCTATGAACGCGTGCCTGATAACCACTTCCGCTCTACATGCAAACAAGCTTGAATGTGTATCTCTTGGGTTTCTAATCTAAGATTAGAACCTTCGTGGTATAGGCTAGAATTATTGACGGCCATTCCTGAGATCCGAAAAGTCTAAACCTTGTCTGTGATATTCCGAGTAGGATCTGGGAAGGGATGACTGTGACGAGCTTCAAACTCGCAAGTGTTGGGCGTAGTGACAGACGCAAAAGGATCAATGGATCCTATTTCAACATGATCGAGAACCGACAGATGATTAGCCATGCGGTGACAACGCATTTGGAACATTTTCACTGAGAGGATGGGAAGTAGCCATTAACAACGGTGATGCCCAACATAAATCTTGCCATGGAAAGGAGTATGAATGATCGGATGAAGGCAATAGGAAAGCAGAGGTTCAGAAGGAACAAAGCATCTTCATACGCTTATCTGAAATTCCTACCAATTAATTACATAAGTATCTCTATCTTTATGTTATGTTTTATTCATATTTTAATTATCAATTCTCCATAACCATTTGAATCTGCCTGACTGAGATTTACAAGATGACCATAGCTTGCTTCAAGCCGACAGTCTCCGTGGGATCGATGATGACAAGTCATCCTAGCCTATTTTAGCTAGTCTTTTTCTTTAGTTTTCATTAGAATTATGCACTTTCTTGAGCTACAAGCAAGCTAATTGAGTAGATTTTCATGTTTCCCTTGATTGAACCAACCATATATGAATTCATGCCATTTCATGAGGTTTTAGGCTATATTTGTTGCATATTATGAAAGATTGAATATCTCATGATTGTGAGCATAGCTTTGATGAGTTTGGTTGATTAATGATAGGTGAAGAAAGCTTGGAGAAAGGTTGAAGCAAGAAGGAATGGCTAGAAGTGAAGAAAGGAATAAGTGAAATTGATCCTGGAGGCATGAAGTTAGCCCCAACGTTAGCCTCCTAACTTGGAGGCTAACGTTGGGCATGAAGATCACTCCCTGGACTCCCCACGTTTGAGCCAACGTTAGCCCCCTAACTTGGAGGCTAACGTTGGCAAGAGAAACTTAAAACTCATCCCTGGGCCAGCCAACGTTTGCGCCAACGTTAGCCCCCTAACTTGGAGGCTAACGTTGGCACATGAGTTATAAAGAGGGAGAAGGCTAACGTTTGCGCCAACGTTAGCCCCCTAACTTGGAGGCTAACGTTGGCACATGAATCACAAAGGGAGGGGCACCAACGTTTGCGCCAACGTTAGCCCCCTAACTTGGAGGCTAACGTTGGCGCCACTAGCACTAAGCAAGGCCAACGTTAGGGTCAAAGTTAGACCCCTAACGTTGGCACCAACGTCCAAACCAGAGAAATCATGCTTGCTGCTATGAAAAGTTAGGGTCAAAGTTAGACCCCTAACTTTGGCCCTAACGTTGGGACCAACTATGGCTAACTTCAAAACCGGTTCAATTGGTTCACTTCGGTTCTTCTTCAAACTTCACGAGCAATCAACCAAGGCCTCTTTCAACCCAATTCCACCAAGAACAAAGGCCCAACTCAAGGCTTGAAGATCATTTTGGAAAGTGTATAAATAGGATAGAATTCAAGTTATTCGGGGAGCTTTCCTTTTGGAATTTTCATAAGAGTTTTTCGGAGAGCTTTTGAACTTGAGTGAACTTTAATTTCTTGTTTTCATTGCTTTCAATTTCATTTTACATTTGTCTTGGATATTGGATTGGAGAATTGAAGAAATTTTGTTTCAATCTCAATCTTGGATCTCTCTGTTTCTTTACTGTTAATTGAATTCCATTTCCGGTTCATTGTTCTTCATCTCTTTTCTTTGCAATTTACAATTTCCTTGCTATTGTTCTTGTTGGATCTAGGAAGGCATTGAGATCTAGACTTGGTTTTCTAGTCTCTGGGCCCTGAGATCTGAATTTACCATTTCAATTCCTTGCTTACTGCTTCTTATGTTCATTTACTTTTCTGCTTCATATCCGGTTCAACCCCAATCCCCTTTTACTCTTCCGTTTGATGCAATTTAGTTTTTCCTTTGTTTAAATTCTGCAAATCCAATCCCCAATCCCCTTTACATTTCCAGCCATTTACATTTCTTGTCATTTAAGATTCCGCAATTTACATTTCTTGAACTTTAAGTTTCTGCCATTTAATTTCTTGTTCTTTAAGTTTCAGCCATTTATTTCTTGTTCTCTTTACTTCAATGCAATTTAATTCTGCAAGTCACAAAACCATCAACCAAATCTTGATTCGCTTGACTAAATCAACCACTAAACTAAAATTGCTCAATCCTTCAATCCCTGTGGGATCGACCTCACTCCCGTGAGTTTTTATTACTTGATACGACCCGGTACACTTGCCGGTTAGTTTTGTGATGTTTTGTGAGAGATTCGTTTCTCACCAAAATATCTCATCAATCGACCCTTACTCACGTAAGGTTTATTACTTGGACGACCCAGTGCACTTGTTGGTTAGTTGTGCGGAGTTGTGATAAAGAGTTGAGATTACAATTGTGCGTACCAAGTTGTTGGCGCCATTGATGATCATAATTTCGTGCACCAAGTTTTTAGCGCCATTGCTGGGGATTGTTCGAGTTTGGACAACTGACGGTTCATCTTGTTGCTTAGATTAGGTAATTTTATTTTATGTTTAAGCTTTTTACTTCTTATTTTCGAAAAAAAATTTCAGAAATACAAAAAAATTTTCTATTCTGTTCTTCAGAGTTTTTAAGAATGAATTCTAGAGTTTCATGCTGATTTGCTGAAGTCTGGCTGGCTGTGAAGCCATGTCTAATCTCTTGGACCGAGGTTTCAACTTATCATCACAAGAGCTTGATGATTTCTATCAATTTTGCTGTTGAAAGTAATGATCTGCTAAAGCTTGGCTGGCCATTGGCCATGTCTAGTGTTTTGGACCGAAGCTTTCACTGAAAGCTTGGCTGGCTACTAAGCCATGTCTAATTCCTGGACCGGTGTTTTAGACTAACATTGCAATGATTCCTGGAATTCTCATTAAAAATTTTGAATCCCTTTATTTTCCTTTCCATATAATTTTCGAAAAATCACAAAAAAATTTTTTTATAAAATCATAAAAATAAAAAATATTTTATGTATCTTAGTGTCAATTTTTAAGTTTGGTGTCAATTGCATGTCTTTCTTCTTCTTGCATTTTTTCGAATATATGTAGTATGTTCTTCATTGATCTTTAAGCTGTTCTTGATGATTCCATAGCTCTGATCTTTAATTTCTCTTATTTTATGTCTTTTGTTATTTTTCATATGCATTTTCAATTTGTTATGGTCCTTAGTATACAAACTTCTAAGTTTGGTGTCTTGCATGCATTGTTTATTTGATCTTAGTTGCATCCTTTTTATTATTGTGCCTCATCATTAAAAATTCAAAAAATTTTAAAATTGTGTCTTTTCAAGTCAATAACACAGAGAATTGAAGATTCAGAACATTCAGCAGAGGAATCACACAGAAAAAGCTGGGCATTCAAAACGCCCAGTGAAGAAGGAAAACTGGCGTTTAAACGCCAGCCAGGGTACCTGGCTGGGCGTTAAACGCCCCAAAAGGTAGCATTTTGGGCGTTAAACGCCAGAATGGATGCCATTCTGGGCGTTTAACGCCAGGGGGACACTAGAGGGAAGATTTTGTTTTTAATTCAAATCTTTTTCAAATTTTCATAATTTTTCAAAATCAAATTTTCTTCAAATCATATCTTTTTAAAATCAATTTCTTTTCAATTTTTTTATTACTATTTTTGAAAATCCTTGTTAAAATTAGTGATTTAATTCAAAATTTTCAAGTTATTACTTGCCTATTAAGAAAGGATCAAAAGTTTTAATTCTAGAATCATATCTTTTAATTTCTTGTTGGTCAAGTAATCAACTTTAATTTTAAAAACTTTCTTCTTTTTAATTTGATTCTCAATCATGTCTTTTCAATCACATCTTTTTTCAAAATTAAGTTTCAATCATATCTTTTTTATTTCTAATTTCAAAATCTTTTTCAAAAATCACTTAATTTCTTTCCCAATCTTAGTTTTCAAAAATCATTTACCAAATTTTCAAAATTTCTCTTAATTATTTCAAAATATTTTACTTTATTTTCGAAAATTCTTCCCCTCTTCTCACATCCTTCTATTTAAAGGACTAACACCTCTCCATTATCAACAATTCGGACTCTATCTCTCTTGATAAGTTCGAATTCTCTCTTCTCTGCCTCATCCTTCTATTTTTATTTTCCTCTAACATCTCAAGGAATCTCTATACTGTGACATAGAGGATTCTATATTTTCTTCTCCTCCCTTTTCATATGAGCAGGAGCAAGGACAAAGGCATTTTTGTTGAAGCTGATCCTGAACCTGAAAGGACCTTGAAGAGAAAGCTAAGAGAAGCTAAAGTACAACTCTCTATAGAGGACCTAACAGAACTTTTCAAACAAGAAGAAGCCATGGCAGCCGAAAACAACAACAATGCCAACAATGCAAGGAAGGTGCTTGGTGACTTTACTGCACCTACTCCTGACTTCTATGGGAGAAGCATCTCAATCCCTGCCATTGGAGCAAACAACTTTGAGCTTAAGCCTCAATTAGTTTCTCTGATGCAACAGAATTGCAAGTTTCATGGACTTCCATTGGAAGATCCTCATCAGTTCTTAGCTGAATTCTTGCAAATCTGTGACACTGTCAAGACCAATGGGGTTGAACCCGAGGTCTATAGACTTATGCTTTTTCCCTTTGCTGTAAGAGACAAAGCTAGAACATGGTTGGATTCACAACCTAAAGAAAGCCTGAACTCTTGGGAAAAGGTAGTCAATGCCTTCTTGGCAAAGTTCTTTCCACCTCAAAAATTGAGCAAGCTTAGAGTGGAAGTCCAAACCTTCAGACAGAAGGAAGGTGAATCCCTCTATGAAGCTTGGGAAAGATATAAACAATTGATCAGAAGGTGTCCTTCTGACATGCTTTCAGAATGGAGCATCATCGGTATCTTCTATGATGGTCTATCTGAACTGTCCAAGATGTCATTGGACAGCTCTGCTGGAGGATCTCTTCATCTGAAGAAGATGCCTGCAGAAGCTCAGGAACTCATTGAAATGGTTACAAATAACCAATTCATGTACACTTCTGAAAGGAATCCTGTGAATAATGGGACAAGTCAGAAGAAAGGGGTTCTTGAAATTGATACTCTAAATGCCATATTGGCTCAGAACAAAATATTAACTTAACAAGTCAATATGATTTCTCAAAGTCTGTCTGGAATGCAAGCAGCAACAGGCAGTACCAAGGAAGCTTCATCTGAAGAAGAAGCTTATGATCCTGAGAACCCAGCAATGGAAGAGGTGAATTACATGGGAGAACCCTATGGAAACACCTATAATCCTTCATGGAGAAATCATCCAAACCTCTCATGGAAGGATCAATAGAGGCCTCAACAAGGCTTCAACAACAATAATGGTGGAAGAAATAGGTTTAGCAATGGCAAACCTTTTCCATCATCTTCTTAGCAACAAACAGAGAATTCCCAGCAGAACCACTCTGAATTAGCAACTGTAGCCTCTGATTTAATTAAAACCACTCAAAGTTTCATGACTGAAACAAGGTCCTCCATTAGAAATTTGGAGGCACAAGTGGGTCAGCTGAGTAAGAAAGTTACTGAACTCCCTCCTAGTACTCTTCCAAGCAATACAGAAGAGAATCCAAAAGGAGAGTGCAAGGCTATCAACATAACCCACACGGCCAAACCTGGAGAGGAGGAAGAGGCAGTGATTTCTACTGAGGAAGACCTCAATGGACGTCGACTGGCCTCCAAGGAGTTCCCTAATGAGGAACCATGGGAATCTAAGGTTCACACTGAGACCATAGAGATTCCATTGAATTTACTTCTACCATTCATGAGCTCTGATGATTATTCTTCCTCTGAAAAGGATGAAAATGTTGCTGAAGAACAAGTTACTAAGTACCTTGGAGCAATCATGAAGCTAAATGCCAAGTTATTTGGTAATGAGACTTGGGAGGATGAACCCCCCTTGCTCACCAAAGAACTGGATGACTTGACTAGGCAAAAATTACCTCTGAAGAGACAAGATCCTGGAAAGTTCTCAATACCTTGTACCATAGGCACCATGACCTTTGAGAAGGCTCTGTGTGACCTAGGGTCAAGCATAAACCTCATGCCTCTCTCTGTAATGGAGAAGCTAGGAATCCTTGAGGTACAAGCTGCAAGAATCTCACTAGAGATGGTAGACAATTCAAGAAAACAGGCTTATAGACTTGTAGAGGATGTCTTGGTAAAGGTTGAAGGCCACTACATCCCTACTGATTTCATAATCCTAGACACTAGAAAGTGTATGGATGAATCCATCATTCTTGGTAGACCCTTCCTAGCCACAGCAAGAGCTGTGATTGATGTTGACAGAGGAGAATTGGTCCTTCAAGTGAATGAGGACTCCCTTGTGTTTAGAGCTCAAGGATCTCCCTCTGTAACCATGGAGAGGAAGCATGAAAAGCTTCTCTCAATGCAGAGTCAAACAAAATCCCCATATTCAAACTCTAAGTTTGGTGTTGAGAGGCCATTATCATGCTCTGAGTATCTGTGAGGCTCAATAAGAGCCCACTGTCAAGCTACTGACATTAAAGAAGCGCTTGTTGGGAGGCAACCCAATTTTACTTATCTATGTTAAATTTCTATTTTCCATTGTTATTTTATGTTTTCTATAGGTTGATGATCATGTGAAGTCACAAAAACAATTGAAAAAGTAGAAACAAACTGAAAAACAGAATGAAAAATAGCACACCTTGGAGGAGAAGCCTACTGGCGTTTAAACGCCAGTAAGGGCAGCAGAATGGGCGTTAAACGCCCAGTCTGGCACCATTCTGGGCGTTTAACGCCATAAATGGGCACCAGACTGGCATTTAACGCCAGAAAAGGGCAAGAAGCTGGCGTTAAATGCCAGAAATGGGCAGCAACCTGGCGTTTAACGCCAGGATTGGCAACAGAGGGTGTTTTGCACACCTAATTGGTGCAGGGATGAGAAATTCTTGACACCTCAGGATCTGTGGACCCCACAGGATCCCCACAAATCTCAACTCACTCTCTCTCTTCTTCACACCTTTTCATAATACTCTTCCCCAAATACCCTTCACCAATCACCTCAAAACCTCTTCCCCAAAAACCCCTCACCTATCAAATCTTACCCTCTTCTCCATAAACCCTTCACCAACCCACATCCATCCATCATAAATCCCACCTACCTCACCATTCAAATTCAAAACACTTTCCCTTCCAAACCCACCCATACATGGCCAAACCCAAACCCTCCCTCCACTCCTATATAAACCCATCTTCACTCTTTCATTTTCACACATCTTCAACACTACTTCACCCCCTTGGCCGAAATACTACCCCCTTCCATCTCCTCTATTTATTCTCCCTCTACTCTCTTCATTCTTCTTTTGCTCGAGGATGAGCAAACCTTCTAAGTTTGGTGTGGTAAAAGCGTTGCTTTTTGTTTTTCCATAACCATTTATGGCACCTAAGGCCGGAGAAACCTCTAGAAAGAGGAAAGGGAAGGCAAAAGCTTCCACCTCTGAGTCATGGGAGATAGAGAGATTCATCTCAAGGGTGCATCAAGACCACTTCTATGAAGTTGTGGCCAAGAAGAAAGTGATCCCCGAGGTCCCTTTCAAGCTCAAAAAGGGTGAATATCCGGAGATCCAACATGAGATTTGAAGAAGAGGTTGGAAAGTTCTCACCAACCCCATTCAACAAGTCAGAATCTTAATGGTTCAAGAGTTCTATGCCAATGCATGGATCACCAAGAACCATGATCAAAGTGTGAACCCGGATCCAAAGAATTGGCTTACAATGGTTCAGGGGAAATACTTAGATTTTAGTCCAAAAAATGTAAGGTTAGCATTCAACTTGCCCATAATGCAAGGAGATGCACACCCCTACACTAGAAGGGTCAACTTTGATAAAAGGTTGGACCAAGTCCTCATAGACATTTGTGAAGAGGGAGCTCAATGGAAGAAAGATTCAAGAGGAAATCCAGTTCAACTAAGAAGGCATGACCTCAAGCCCGTGGCTAGGGGATGGTTGGAGTTCATCCAACGCTCAATCATTCCCATTAGCAACCAGTCTGAAGTTACTATAGACCGGGCTATCATGATCCATAGCATCATGATTGGAGAGGAAGTAGAAGTTCATGAGGTTATATCCCTAGAACTCTACAAGGTGGCGGACAAGTCCTCTACTTTGTCAAGGTTAGCCTTCCTTCATCTTATTTGTCACCTTTGTAATTCAGCTGGAATTGACATAGAGGAAGACATCCTCATTGATGAGGACAAGCCCATCACTAAGAAAAGGATTGAGCAAACAAGAGATCCCACTCATGGACAAGAGCATGAGGAAATTCCTCATTATGAAATCTCTGAGATACCTCAAGAGATGTATTTTCCTCCACAAAACTATTGGGAGCAAATCAACACCTCCCTAGGAGAGTTAAGTTCCAACATGGGACAACTAAGGGTGGAGCACCAAGAGCATTCTATCCTCCTCCATGAAATTAGAGAAGACCAAAGAGTTATGAGAGAGGAGCAACAAAGGCAAGGAAGAGATATTAAGGAGCTCAAGCACTCCATATGATCTTCAAGAGGAAGAACAAGCCGCCATCACTAAGGTGGACCCGTTCTTTAATTTCCTTGTTCTTTGTTTTCTGTTTTTCAAATTTTTATGCTTTAAGTTTATTTATGTTTGTGTCTTTATTACATGATCACTAGTGTCTAAGTGTCTATGCCTTAAAGCTATGAAAATGAATCCATCACCTTTCTTAAATGGAAAATATTTTTAATTGAAAAAGAAAAAGAAGTGCATGAATTTCGAATTTTAAAACAGTTTAGTTATTTTGATGTGGTGGCAATACTTTTGTCTTTCTGAATGAATGCTTGAACAGTGCATCTTTTATTGAATTTTTTGTTCATGAATGTTAAAATTGTTGGCTCTTGAAAGAATGATGGAAAAGGAAAAATGTTATTTGATAATCTGAAAAATCATAAAATTGATTCTTGAAGCAAGAAAAAGCAGTGAAAAGCTTGCAAAAAAAAATATATATGCGAAAAAAATGGCAAAAAAAAAAAGAGAAGAGAAAGAAAGAAAAAAGCAAGCAAAAAAAGCCAATAGCCTTTTAAACCAAAAGGCAAGGGTAAAATAAAAAAGGATCCAAGGCTTTGAGCATCAGTGGAAAGGAGGGCCCACAGGAATAAAATCCTGGCCTAAGCGGCTAAACCAAGCTGTCCCTAACCATGTGCTTGTGGCATGAAGGTGTCAAGTGAAAACTTGAGACTGAGCGGTTAAAGTCATGGTCCAAAGAAAAAAGAGTGTGCTTAAGAGCTCAGGACACCTCTAATTGGGGACTCTAGCAAAGCTAAGTCACAATCTGAAAAGGTTCACCCAGTTATGTGTCTGTGGCATTTATGTATCCGGTGGTAATACTGGAAAACAAAATGTTTAGGGTCACGGCCAAGACTCATAAAGTAGCTGTGTTCAAGAATCAACATACTGAACTAGGAGAATCAATAATACCATCTGAATTCTGAGTTCCTATAGATGCCAATCATTCTGAACTTCAAAGGATAAAGTGAGATGCCAAAACTGTTCAGAAGCAAAAAGCTAAAAGCCCCGCTCATCTAATTAAAACTGATCTTTATAGATATTTTTGGAATTCATTTTATATTCTATTCTTTTTATCCTATTTAATTTTCAGTTGCTTGGGGACAAGCAACAATTTAAGTTTGGTGTTGTGATGAGCGGATAATTTATATGCTTTTTGGCATTATTTTTAGTATGTTTTTAGTATATTTTAGCTAGTTTTTATTATGTTTTTATTAGTTTTTAAATGAAAATCACATTTTTGGACTTTACTATGAGTTTGTGTGTTTTTCTGTGATATCAGGTATTTTCTGGCTGAAATTGAGGGACCTGAGCAAAAATCTGATTCAGAGGCTGAAAAAAGACAGCAGATGCTGTTGGATTCTGACCTCCCTGCACTCGAAGTGAATTTTCTGGAGCTATAGATACCCAATTGGCGCGCTCTCACTTGCGTTGGAAAGTAGACATCCTGGGCTTTTCAGAAATATATAATTGTCTATACTTTGACCAAGATTTGATGGCCCAAATCGGCGTTCAAAGTCAGCATAGAAATTCTGGCGTTAAAATGCCAGAACTGGCATAAAAGCTGGAGTTAAACGCCCAAACTGGCACAAAAGCTGGCATTTAACTCCAAGAAAAGTCTCTACACGTGAAAGCTTCAATGCTCAGCCCAAGCACACACCAAGTGGGTCCGGAAGTGGATTCTGCATCCTTTACTCATTTCTGTAAACCCTAGGTTACTAGTTTTCTATAAATAGGACCTTTACTATTGTATTTTCATCTTTGGACGTTTAGTTCTTAGACCTTTGATCTTTGATTAGTCTTATGCTATCTTAGACCTTTCTGAGGGCTGGCTATTCGGCCATGCCTAGACCTTGTTCTTATGTATTTTCAACGGTGGAGTTTCTACACACCATAGATTAAGGTGTGGAGCTCTGCTGTTCTTCATGAATTAATGCAAAGTACTACTATTTTTCTATTCAATTCACGCCTACTTCTTCTCTAAGATATACACTCGTTCTTCAACTTGATGAATGTGATGATCCATGACACTCATCACCATTCTCACCTATGAACGTGTGCCTGATAACCACTTCTGTTCTACATGCAAACAAGCTTGAATGTGTATCTCTTGGGTTTCTAATCTAAGATTGAACCTTCATGGTATAGGCTAGAATTATTAGCGGCCATTCCTGAGATTCGGAAAGTCTAAACCTTGTCTATGGTATTCCGAGTAGGATCTGGGAAGGGATGTCTGTGACGAGCTTCAAACTCGCGAGTGTTGGGCGTAGTGACAGACGCAAAAGGATCAATGGATCCTATTCCAACATGATCGAGAGGACGGGAAGTAGCCATTGACAACGGTGATGCCCAACATAAAGCTTGCCATGGAAAGGAGTATGAATGATTGGATGAAGGCAATAGGAATGCAGAGGTTCAGAAGGAACAAAGCATCTTCACACGCTTATCTGAAATTCCTACCAATAAATTACATAAGTATCTCTATCTTTATTTTATGTTTTATTCATATTTTAATTATCAATTCTCCATAACCATTTGAATATGCCTGACTGAGATTTACAATTTGACCATAGCTTGCTTCAAGCTGACAGTCTCCGTGGGATCGATCCTTACTCACGTAAGGTTTATTACTTGGACGACCCAGTTCACTTGCTAGTTAGTTGTGCGGATTTGTGATAAAGAGTTGAGATTATAATTGTGCGTACCAAGTTGTTGGCGCCATTGATGATCAAAATTTCGTGCACCATATACCTTCTTTTTTTTGCTCTAAATTTTTGTACATTTTGTGACTTCTTGATGTTGTTGATTGCATAGGAATGCTAGTTTTGTTGATCTTGTTGGATAACTGGGATGTTCATATAGAATTCCTCATTTTGGTATGGATGAATTGTTGAAGTAGAGAGAATGCTATGTTTTGAATAGTGCATGAATTTGTGAGTGTTTTCTTTACTACTAGCTTAAACACCTGCCAAGAATATGTTAGAATGGCCCTTTCTATGTTGTTTAAAAAAAAAAGGGGAAAAGGGGCATCCGCGCGCGAGCGCACTGTGCGCACGCGCGCCGGTGCTGCATTTCATGCTCCTAGTCCAAAAACCAGAGAGTTATGCCATATTTGTGCCCACTTCGTGCCAGGCACCCACGCGCCAGCGTGCATGCCACCTACGCGCCCCTTGCAACTTGGCCATCGACACGTAAGCGCACTGTGCGCACGTGCGTCGGTTGTGCAATATGAACTCTCTGGTACAAAAACCAGAGAGTTGTGCCACATTTGTGCCTATTCTGTGCCCGCACTGACGCGCAGGCGTACTTGGCTCATCCACGCCGGTCGCCAATTCGACCAGGCACGCGTCCGCGCACTGTGCACGTCCGCACCGGCTGTGCTGCATGCCAACTCTGGTATAATTGACCCGAGAGTTAGGCCTACCTTGTGCCAACTCTGTGCCAGGAGCTCAACTCTCTTCACGCGTACGCACCCTTGACGCGTACGCGCCCCTCGCTCAACCCTCGCCGATGCGCCAGCGAACCGTGCGCAGGCGCGTCGGTTGCGCGAACTAGTTTTAAAGCTAGCGCGCCCTGTTTTGTCCTTCTCTCACCCTCTTTCTTGTTTCTTTCTTCTTCTTTCTCCATCACCTCTCTTCTCCTCTTCCTCTTCCACAACCCACCACCACCTCCGGTGGCACTACATCTTCTCTATCTCTTTCTCAATTTCACAAAAAGAAAACTCTACCTTGATTCTTTTACACTTCTCAAGGTTCTACTTCTTCTATATTTCATCTCTCACTCTCTTTGTATAATCTCTTTTTCTAGTTAGATGTTTCTTGTTGATTCACTTATTTTCTCTTTTAGTTGCATGATTATACTACTTACTTTTGCTTGTTGACCTTTTCTTTTTCTTGCTTTTCCATGGATGTTGAATTTGAGTTTTCATTTGCTTTAATAGATCTTCTTGATTGCCTTTCATTATCTTTGTTAGTAGGTGATGTTGTGTGCTTATTGATATTTCATTTTGGGCTTCTAATTGGTCAAGTATCTCATAATTGCTCATTGCTTGATAACTGCACACCAAGTGTTCGAGGAAATGCACGAATGCCATTTTGGTTTATTTTAATCATATACCTTCAATTTGGTGCTTCCCCCTCATTCACTTGCTCTTCTAAGTGCATTGAATCCACTTTGCTTTATGCTTGCTAATTAGATACTCAATGAATATGACTTACTCTTTGTTATGGATGCTTGAGATTATTCTTCTCATGCCATATTGCATGCTTTACTCCCTCTTGCATCCCATGCCAAGTGTTGTGACCCATGGCTCTATGATAACTTTGTTGCACTATTTCTTTTAGGTATTATCTTTTCACTTGCATATTTTTGTTGAGATGATTCTTTGGGTTTAATGCTTTTTCTCTTTCCCTTCCTTTTTCAGGATGGCCACCAAGAAAGGAAAGGAGAAAGCTTCAAGGAAACCAGCCACAAGGAGGGCACCCCAAAAGTCAAACTCTAAGGCGCACTCTTCATTAGGAGCCAAACACCTATCTAAGAAGGCAAAGGCACCCGCTCCTATTGATGAAAAAGAGAAGAGCAAACCGGCAAAGGATTCTTCAAGGTTCCCCAACCGCTTCTATGAACTTGTGTTCCTGATGATTGGACTTTTGTGTGGTTTAGAATTCACAAATGAATTCTCGTTGCAAGTATAGTTTCTAAACCAATCAATAGTCCTTCCATACAAAAATTTTGTTTGTCACAAGTACAAACCCCTAAATTTATAAACTGAAGTATTGAACATCAGGTCGTTCTCCCTAGGAATTACAATAAAGTGTTTTTGTTATTGGCTATGAAGTATATTTGGGGTTTTTGAGTTAAGGAACAAGGAATGTAAATTGCAAAAGAAATAAACTAACAACTAAGAAAGCTCTTGGCAAGATATGAGAATGAGAAGTCCTATCCTAGTTATCCTCTTCAATTGTGACCACAATTGTCCATTGCTACCATTTAGTTAACCTTTAATCATGGAGGAAAGTCAAGTGGATGAATCAACTTGATTCCACAAGTCCTAGCCAACTCCCAAGGGAAAAACTAGCTTTAATGGTATCCAAATCAATTAGCAACTTCTAATTATCAATCTACGAAGGAATTAGATAACTTAAGCGTCACTAATTACTCTACCAAAGCCAAGAGGTACAAAATCTATACTAAAGTCCAACCAAGCATTTGATCAAACACTTGGAAGGCATAGAAGGGAAGCAAGGTAAATTGATAGCAACAATGAAATCTAACAACTACTTATTGCAAGGAATTAATAACAACAATCAAAAGAAACACAATTATTATGAATTACCTCAAATTGCATTAAAAGAAAATAGGATGAACAAGAGTAGATCTACAAACAAAATAGAAGAAAGTAATAACAACAATAGAAAAGTGATGAATGTAACAACATAGAATTGAGAGGTAGAAGAAGAAGAGATCATGAATTGAAACCTAGATCTAAATTATTGAACTAAACCTAATCATAATTCTAATCCTAGAGAAAAGTGAGAGCTTCTCTCTCTAAAACTAAGACTAAAACTAATCCAAATGTGTGTTATGATTCAAGATGATCATCCCTATTCAATCCTTGGTCCTTTTGAGTGTTTTGGCGCCAAAGTTGACTTGGATTGGGCCCCCACAGGCTTTGAAAATTTGCTGGCCACATTTTCATTAAAAAATCATAAATCAGCACCGACGCGTACGCGCACAGCACGCGTACGCGCACAGCACGCGTACGCGTCCATGGGTAAGATCGCAATGTGCGCGTAAGCGCCTGGTGCGCGCGCGCGTCCATGGCCGAATTCAACTCTTTGGCTTTTCATGATCTTCTCCACTTGCATGCTTCCTTCCTTGCTCCCTTGATTCATTCCTAGCCTTTTTTTTCAACCTGAGATTGCTAACAAACACATCAAGGCATCTTATAGAATCAAGGAGAAGTTAAAGTTATCTAATCAAAGGCAAAAAAGCATGCTTTTTACGCTTAGGCACAAATAAGAGAGAGATCACACAATCATGCTAAATCATTGGCTAAATGTGAGAAAAGGTTAGCAAAATACTCTAAATCCAACACAAGATAAACCCTGAAAATAGGGTTTATCAACCTCCACACACTTAAACCTTAGCATGTCCTCATGCTAAATTAAAAGAGAAACAAGGGGTATGATCTTTATTTAATGCAACTAAACTACTTGAATCCTATCTAATGCAACTACCTATGGTGAATGCAAATACTTGGTTAAAACAATTCAACTTCCAAGAGAATATACATATGAGCATAAGAGCTAGAGTAGTAGGGATCAAGTTCAAACCACAATTGTATTGAATTATCAAAAGAATTTCAAACTTGCAAAAATATAAGGGTGAATACATATAATTGAGCTATTGAACCCTCATTGGATGTGTATCCACTCTATTCACTCAAGTGTTTAGGGGTTTATTCACTCAATTCTCTCCTAATCACGTTTTCCAAAATTTGTTCTTCATCTAACAATCAACAATCATTCAATGTATGCATTCATTCATCATGAGGTCTTTCGCATAGGTTGTAATGGGGTTAGGGTCAAGGTAGGATGCATATATGGTCAAGTGAGCTTGAAATTTGAATCTTTGATTAACCTAGACTTTCCCACCTAACCTATACAATGACCTATACAAATTCTAATCTATCCTAACTAACCATCCTTCACTTTTTACATATTCATGCATTTCTTTTGATTTTCCTACCACTTATGCATTGATCCTTATTGAGCTTTGCTTTGGGACATTTTGTCCCCTTTTTATTCCTTTCTTTTTTTTTGTTTCTTTCTTTTCCTATTTATTTTCTTTTTTTTCAATGCATAAGGTCTATACATTTAATCAATACATGAGTATGCACCCAATTTCCCAAATACAAATACAAAATATTCTTTTATCCCAACCAATGTTCCTAATCTCCCCAAACTTGAATATAAGACACTCTCACTAGTCTAAGCTAATCAAAGATCCAAATAAGAGACTTTATTATTTTCCGCTTGAGGCTTGTAATGTGCTAAAATAAGAACAATTGGGTTAAGCGTAGGCTCAAAATTGGTTAACAATGGAGGATAGAAGGTAAGCTATTTGGGTAAGTGAGCTAATTGAAATAATGGCCTCAATCATATAAATGCATGAATACAAGGAATAAATGGACATATAGAATCAAGCAAACCAAGGATCACAATCATAGGAAGAGACAATCACACACAAGAATGGAAAATGGGTGGTTATAAAATGTAACCACATCAATAGGCCCAAATCTCATATGCTTGTGTTCTTAGCTCAATACATGTTTCACAAAATATGAATTCAAGTAAGTTTCAAGAGTTTTCAATCAATTGGGTTGTGCTCTCTAGATGGATTCCTTGGAAAAAATTCACCGTTTTGACTAAGCATTGTTGTGATTGGAAAGGTTCAAAAATTCCTTAGTTTGCCCTTTTCTTTTCCAATCAAAACAAGTTTACATGCAAAAGGGTTTAACTAGGTCTTAAGAATTCCAAAATAATTTCTAATCACAACCACAAGCTAAAAGATAACTATATAAGAAAAATCCAACTAAAGTATGAAATCTAGCATCCAAAATACCTAACATCCAAAATGACAAAGTATGCAACAACTAAGGCAAAAGTATCCAAGGTAATCCAAAACAACCAATATATACAACAGTGTGCAAAACAAGATAACTAGGAGAATATAACTAGAAAATATGCCAAAATGTTCACCGGTCCACCAATGGTGCCAATGGTAACCTCCCCACACTTAAGCTCAAGCATCGTCCCTGATGCTAATCCTCGGGCTCAGGGAGAGGTACACCGGTCGGCTCTGGCTCTGGTTGGGGCTGTGGCTGAGGTGTCTTCTGAGTAGCCTGGGTCTGTGGGGGTGGTGCTATCTCCACATGAACCGGCTCCTCCTCATGAGTATCCTCATCATGTAAATCTATATGCTCCTCTCTATGGGTCTCCTCATCTAAACTGGAGGACTCTGGAAGAGGGGGCAGCTCAAGGCCCTGGGCCACAAACATCTGGTCAATCTGATCCAAGCGATGCATGATCTGACGGTTGCTGCGCCCCATGAATCGGAAAAGACGCTGAACCAGTAAGTAAGTCGGCTGAGGTGGTGGTGGTGGTGGTGGTAAAGGAAGTGCTGCTGCAGCTACTGACGTAGAGGGTCCTGCT
The DNA here is from genome assembly GCF_059453495.1 of Arachis ipaensis. NCBI lineage: Eukaryota > Viridiplantae > Streptophyta > Magnoliopsida > Fabales > Fabaceae > Arachis > Arachis ipaensis. The sequence continues at coordinate 52,259,204 of NC_142443.1, forward strand.
GGGGCTGATGATGAGGAAGGTCCAGCTCCCTCCTCTGCTGCTCTAGCCCGAGATCTGCACTGGGAAAGAGGCTTTTCGTTCACCCAGGACCCCCATAGAATGGTCACCGGCTCCTTCTTAGGGAGCGGTGGGGGCGGTGACACGTCCTCCGGTAACCACTGGACACCGGCCCACTGAATCATTTGTGTGACAAGGACGGGGAATGGAAAGGTACCTCTGATGTGGGTCCAACACATGAACCGCCTGATTAGCCGGGGGAAGTATACCTCCTTCCCCTCCAGCACACAGCTGATCAGGATCAACATCGCCACAGGGATCTCTGAGAAGTGGGTGGTCGGCATGAGGTAGTGGGTGAGAATCTGTTGCCATATCTTGGCCTCCTTGCTCAGATAGATAAAGCGCATCCCCTTGGGTGCCTTGTTCTCCGCATCCATGACCCAGGGAGCCTCCGGGGTAGCTACCACTGCCCTCAAGGCATCAAAATCGAAGGTCATACAGTGGAGCGCCACCTCGGCCTGCTCAAAGGTATCAGTATCACTCACCTTGGGCCTACAAGTAAGAGCGTCCACAATAGCCTGCTCCGTGATGGGCACCTGAATACCTCTAACCAGAACCGAGTCAAGGGTGTGGCGAAAGAAGTTGCAATAGAATTCCTGCACCCAATACCGGTTCACCCGGCTGAACTCTCAATCCACAAAGTCCAAAGCCATCCTCTCAATGTGGTTATTAATTGTTTGCCTCAGGTCGGATGGAAGGGCCAACTTCTTTTCAATGTTCAAGTTTCTTGAGTTATAACTTGGGAACCGAAGTTCACAATAGAGATTTGGGAACTTGACTGAATCCTGGGCAGGCAGGGATTAGTTTGCTCTCTCCACATCATCAATATGATTTTTTGAATAATCCACATAGGGAGAGAAAGTGGAATCTGGGGCCCTTTTCCTCTTTCTGGAGGTGGCCTTGCCTTTCTCCTTTGCCGACATCCTGAAAATTAGAATAGAACAGAGTATAAGCAATTAAACAAGTAGCAGGAAGCAAGGAAGAGCAAGTTCAGGATGTAAGATGAAAGACAAGTAATCATGATGTGAACCAAAATTGGAAGCTTGGAATGCAAGGAAGCACAGAAAACATAATCATAAACCAAGAATCACGCAGTTTAAGCAATGTAACATAAGACTCATGCATTAGGCATATTCATCATCACACCTCAAAAGAATAGTTAGAGAGTTAGGTGAACTGAAAAGTGAAGTTAGTAGGTTAGACAAGTTAGTGAGTTAAAAAAAATGAAATTGAAAGTTAGTGGTATGATGGAGAATAGCCTAATTAATAGAGACTTGCAGAATGTGTACAACAAGCATGTTCACATACATGAGGGAAGTGCAGTCATTGATGATGAATGCAAGAAAAGCAATTAATTGGAAACAAGTCATCATTCAATTCTTTGGCCATAATTGATGCTCAAATTTGAAATGCAGGTTGTGTAACACAAATCAAGATGCAAACAAATTTGAGTGAAAGCGAGTTACACAACGGCAGCTGGTGCACGAAATTGTGATCATCAATAATGGCGCCAAAGGACTTGGAGCTCTTAAACATGAATCACACTTTGTCACAATTCCGCACAACTAACCAGCAAGTGCACTGGGTCGTCCAAGTAATACCTTACATGAGTAAGTGATGAGCGGATAATTTATATGCTTTTTGGCATTGTTTTTAGTATGTTTTTAGTATGATTTAATTAATTTTCATTGTATTTTTATTAGTTTCTAATTAAAAATCATATTTCTGGACTTTACTATGAGTTTGTGTGTTTTTCTGTGATTTCAGGTAATTTCTGACTGAAATTGAGGGACTTGAGCAAAAATCTTATTCAAGCTGAAAAAGGACTGTTGATGCTGTTGGATTCTGACCTCTCTGCACTCGGAATGGATTTTCTGGAGCTACAAACCTCCAAATAGCGCGCTCGCAATTGCGTTGGAAAATAGACATCCAGGGCTTTCCAGCAATATATAATAGTCCATACTTTGAATAACGATAGACGACGTAAACTGGCGTTCAACGCCAGTTCCATGCTGCATTCTGGAGTCAAACGCCAGAAACAGGTTGCAAAGTGGAGTTCAACGCCAGAAACAGGCTACAAACTGGCGTTCAACTTCAAGAGAAGCCTCTATACGTGTAAAGCTCAATGCACAGCCCAAGCACACACCAAGTGGGCCCCAGAAGTAGATTTCTGCATCATTTACTTAATTCTACAAACCCTAGTAACTAGTTTAGTATAAATAGGACTTTTTACTATTATGTTTATATCTTTTGGATCATCTTTGATTAGTTTTATGCTATCTTAGACTTTTGTGAGGGCTGGCCATTTGGCCATGCCTAAACATTTATCACTTGTGTATTTTCAACGGTAGAGTTTCTACACACCATAGATTAAGGTGTGGAGTTCTACTGTTCCTCAAAGATTAATGCAAAGTACTACTGTTTTTCTATTCAATTCAACTTATTCCGCTTCTAAGATATTCATTCGCACTTTAATATGATGGATGTGATGATCGTGACAATCATCATCATTCTCAACTTTTGAACGCGTGCCTGACAACCACTTTCGTTCTACCTTAGATTGAATGGATATCTCTTGGATATCTAATATAGGGGACCGAGTCCGAGTTATTAGTGTCTTCGCGGTATAAGTTAGAACCCATGGACGGCCATTCTTGAGAATCCGAAAAGTCTAAACCTTGTCTGTGGTATTCCGAGTAGAATTCAGGGATTGAATGACTGTGACGAGCTTCAAACTTGCGAGTGCTGGGTGTAGTGACAGACGCAAAAGGATCAATGGATCCTATTCCAGTATGATCGAGAACCGACAGATGATTAGCTATGCAGTGACAACGCATTAGACCATTTTCACTGAGAGGACAGGTGGCCATTGACAACGGTGATGCCTAACATACAGCTTGCCATGGAAAGGAGTAGGAAGGATTGGATGAAGACAGCAGGAAAGCAGAGGTTCAGAGGGACGAAAGCATCTCTATACGCTTATCTGAAATTCTCACCAATGAATTACATAAGTACCACTATCCTATTTTATATTTTATTTATCTTTTACTTATAAATTCATAAAATCAGTTGAATCCGCCTGACTGAGATTTACAAGGTGACCATAGCTTGCTTCTAGCCGACAATCTCCGTTGGATCGACCCTTACTCACGTAAGGTTTATTATTTGGACGACCCAGTGCACTTGCTAGTTAGTTGTACGAAGTTGTGAAACAGAATTAAGAACATGAACGTGTGTATTGAGTTTTTAACGCCGTTACCAAGGAAGGAATGATCACGATTTCACACACCAAGTTTTTGGCGCCGTTGCCGGGGATTGTTCGAGTTTGGACAACTGACGGTTCATCTTGTTGCTCAGATTAGGTAATTTTATTTTAATTTTAACCTTTTTGTTTTTACTCTTTTATTTTCGAAAAATACAAAAAAAAAATATTTCTTCTTTTTCGTTTTTCCCAATTAATTTTTGAAAAATCAAAAAAATTAATAAAATCATAAAACCAAAAATATTTTGTGTTTCTTGTTTGAGTTTAGAGTCAAGTTTTAAGTTGTGTCAATTGCATCTTTTTAATTTTCTAAAAAAAAATTATTTTTCGAAAATTCATGCATGATATTCTTCATGATCTTGAAGTTGTTCTTGGCCAGTCTTCTTGTTTGATCTTCATATTTTCTTGTTTTGTGTCTTTTTTTGTTTTTCATATGCATTCTCAATTTGTTAATGTCTAAAGAATAAAAATTTTTAAGTTTGGTGTCTTGCATGTTTTCTTTTCTTGAAAATTTTTCAAAAATAAGTTCTTGGTGTTCATCTTGACATTCAAAGTGTTCTTGGTGTTCATCTTGACATTCATAGTGTTTTGCATGCATTTTTGGTTTTAATCTTAATTCTTCATGTTTTCTTTCATTCTTGTTGTTTAATGAAAAAAAAGAGAGAAAAACATCAAAAAGATATCTTTTCCTTTTTTTCTTTCTTCATTAAAATTCAAAAATAAAAAAATATCTTTCCCTTTTTCACTCATAAATTTTAAAAAATTTGAGTTGACTTTTTCAAAACTTTTTAAATTTTAGTTGTTTCTTATGAGTCAAATCAAATTTTCAATTTAAAAATCTTATCTTTTTCAAATCTTTTTCAAAAATCAAATCTTTTTCATTTTTCTTTCATAATTTTCGAAAATTCCAAAATGATTTTCAAAAATCTTTTTCTTATTTTGTTTCATAATTTCAAATCTTTACTAACAATTAATGTGATTGATTCAAAAAAATATTAAGTTTGTTACTTGCCTAGTAAGAAAGGTTCAATCTTTAAACTCCAGAATCATATCTTTTTAGTTTCTTGTTAGTCAAGTAATCAACTTTAATTTTCAAAATCAAATCTTTTTAAATTTCTTTTTCAAATCTTTTTCAAATTAAGTTTCAATCACATCTTTTTCAAAATCAATTTCAAAATCTTTTCTAACTTCCTTTCTAACTTCTTACCTTTTTAAAATTGATTTTCAAATTTTTTTAATCAATCCTATCATTTTGTTTCAATCATATCTTTTTCAAAACTACCTAACTAATTCTCTCTCTCTAATTTTCGAAAATCCCTTCCCCCTTTTTCAAATTTTTTTTAACTAATTGTTTTAATTTTTAATTTAATTTTATTTTAATTTTAATTTTCAAAATTTAACTTAAATTTTATTTTTAATTTAATTAATTTTCAAAATTTCCTCTCTCTCATCTCCTTCTAATTATTTATTTATTTACTAACACTTCTCTTCATCCCAAAATTCGAACCCTCTCTTCCTCTTGGTGTTCGAATTTCTCTTCTTCTATTCTTCTATTCTTATACTCACATACAGGAATCTCTATACTGTGACATAGAGGATTCCATATTTTCTTTTCTGTTTTCTTCTTTTCATATGAGCAGGAACAAGGATAAGAACATTCTTGTTGAAGCTGATCCTGAACCTGAAAGGACTCTGAAGAGGAAGCTAAGGGAAGCCAAAGCACAACTCTCTGGAGAAAATCTAACAGAATTTTTCGAAAAAGAAGGAGATATGGCCGAAAATAACAACAATGCAAGGAAGATGCTTGGTGACTTTACTGCACCTAATTCCAATTTACATGGAAGAAGCACCTCAATTCCTGCCATTGGAGCAAACAACTTTGAGCTTAAACCTCAATTAGTTTCTCTGATGCAACAGAACTGCAAGTTCCATGGACTTCCATCTGAAGATCCCTTTCAGTTTTTAACTGAATTCTTGCAGATCTGAAGATCCCTTTCAAATTAACCGAAGTATTAAGACTCTGGGTCGTCTCACAAGGAATTGCAATGAAGTGCTCAATTATTGGCTACGGAGAACAAGGGGGTTTTGTTGATAAGAGGGCAAGAAAATAAATGTGCAAGAAAAGTAAAGAGAGCAATTAAAGAAAGCAAGTAATAAAGAGAGATATTCATGGCAAGAATTGAGATCATAGGCTTTCTATCCTAGTCATGCAATGATTAATTCATCTTATTTAGTCAACTCCAACAAATAGGGAGAAAGTCAAAAAAGATTAATCAATCATGTTACAAATATAAACAAGAATTTATCTCATTATGTCAACTCCAACAAATAGGGAGAAATTCTAACGAGACTAGCTAATCTCAATCCAAAAGTCCTAACCAACTTACTAATTAAACTAGCAAAAGATTAGCGTCAATGGAAACAATATTCCATAAGTCCTAATCAACTCACTAATTAAATTAGCAAAAGATTAGCGTCAATGGAAACAATATTAGTTAACAACTCTAGATCACCAACATAAGTTGGTTTTCATGACTCAAGATTGCCTAATTACTCTTTCCAAGCCAAGAATGCTCAAAATCTACTCTAATATCCTTCCAAGCATTCTATCAAACACTTGGAAGGCATAAAAGGAAAGCATAGTAAATGTGTAAGAATAATAAAATCTACCAACTACCAATAGCAAGAAAAGTAAAATCAATAACTCAAATCAACAATAAAAATAACATCAAACATAAAATTGCATTAAAGGAAAATTAAGATCCAACAAGGTTCATGAACATAAAAGCAACAAAATAAAAGAAATGGACAAGTAAAAACTAGAAGAGTAGAGATGTAATAACAAAAAATTAAAAGGAGAAACTAAATCAAAACAAGAATTAAAAGTTGGATTTAAGAAAATTAAACCTAAACTACCCTAAATTCTAGAGAGAAGAGAGAGCTTCTCTCTCTAGAATTCTACCCTAAAACATGATGAAAACTAAACTATGACTACTTGGTTCCTTCCCCCTTCAATCCTTGGGTTCAATAGCACCAGAAATGGGTTGGATTGGGCCTAAAATGAGCTGCAAAATCAAGGCATCGAATGGAATTAAAGTGGATTAAAATTGGCTATTTTAAGGCCTAAAAAGCATGTTTTCACATTTAAGCACAAATCAAGGGAGAATTACAAAACAATGCTATTTCATTGAATAAATGTGAGAAAAGTTGATAAAATCCCTCAAAATAAGCACAAGATAAACCACAAAATTGGGGTTTATCAAATCTCCCCACACTTAAACTAAGCATGTCCTCATGCTAAGAATAAAGAAGGACAAGAAAAGGGTATGAACGCTTATTCAATGCAAATAAACTATTTAAACCTATCTACATGCATGCAACTAAGTGCAATATGATTCTACCTACTTGGTTAAAAGTAAATCAATCTCCAAGAACATATATAAGCAAGTAGGGCAAAGGTCACATGACGACTCACAAACTCTACCAATTCAAATATCAAAATGAAGTTCAAATAGACTTGCAAGAAGAAAAGCTTATGAAAGCCGGGAACAAGGAATTGAGCATCGCACCCTCACCGGATGTGTATCCGCTCTAGTCGCTCAAGTGTATAGGGTCGATTCACTGAATTCTCTTCTACTCATGCTTTCCAAGATTTGTTTTTCTTCTAACAATCAACAATTATTCAATGCATGCATACATTCATCATGAGGACTTATTCATAGGTTGTAATGGGGCTAGGGTAAAGGTAAGGATGCATATGGTCAAGTGAGCTTGAAATTTGTATCTTTGATTAGCCTAAGCTCTCACCAAACACATATAAGAACCTATACAATTCTAATACAATACCTAGCTACCCATGATTCCCACTTTTTTTTTCACATACTCATGCATTCTTTTTAATTCACATTCCATATGCATTGATTTTTATTGAACTTTACTTTGGGGCATTTTTGTCCCCTTTTTATTGCTTTCTTTTTCTATATTTTTGTTTCTTTTATTTTTTATTTTTTATTTTTGTATATATATATGTTTTTTTTTTATCATTTTTTTTAAAGTATATACAAACGTATCAATGCATATGGTTTTACATATAGTGCGTGAATATGTACCCAATTCCCAATATTTTCAACAAAAATAAAAATTACACTTTTACCTCAACCAATGTCCCAAGTTTCCCATACTCAAATGATACACACCCTCACTAGCCTAAGCTAATCAAAGATCCAAATTAAGGACATTTATTGTTTTTCACTTAGGGGTAGTGATGTGCTAAAATTAAGAACGAAAGGGATTAAATAGGCTCAAATTGGCTAACAATGATTGATGGAAGGTAGGCTATTTGGGTAAGTGAGCTAAATAAAATGATGGCCTCAATCATATAAATGCATGTATATATGGAATAATGGACATAAAGAATCAAACAAATCAAAGATTACAATCACAGAAAGAGAATAATGCACACAAGAATGGAAATAAGTGGTTATAAGATGTAACCACACAATTAGGCTCAAAACTCACATGCTTGTGTTCTTAGCTCAAAAACCATGTTCCAAAATAAATTCTTCAAGCAAGTTCAACAAGAAAAAATTTTTCCGAATTGGTAGGGTGCCCTAAAAACAATTTCTTGGAAAAGAAATAATCACCTTAACCAAGTAGTCCTAATATAAAAAGAAGTGGTAAAATATGTACAATTTCTAACTAGCATGCAACCTATCGTGCAATGCAACAACTAACTAACAAAGACAAAAATAAAAAATTTGGTGTTGAAAAAGAAAGTTGTTACCCATGGAGGTCGGTCGGACGACCTCCCCACACTTAGAAATTTGCACCGTCCTCGGTGCATGCAAAGAAGAGCAAGATGGACGGGTTGCTACAATTGATGAGTTCCTCCAAAAGGTTGTGCAGAAGGACTTGTTTGTTGCCCCATTTAGAAGCTTTTCCTTTTCTTTCCTTCTTGGTGGCCAACCTCAAAGGAGAGAGAGAGAAAGACAATTAAGCCTATAACAAAAATATTAAAGCAATTAAAACATAGGCGGGGCTAATGCCAAACAAAAGTATGGTTCTCAAATACATGGTAGCTACAACATGTGAATGAAAAAGCAATTCAAGCAAAGGCATATCAACTAATACTTGATGCAAGAGTAAAATCAAAGCATGAAGAGCATTCAAAAGCATCAAGTTCAAATAGAAAGAGTGGGCCATGAAAGACATGCAAGTTCATATCAATGCACAAAGAATATAAGAGTCATACAAGATTAAGCATTGATTTAAAAGTTTCATCACCCAACATTATCAAACAAGTCAAGAAGCACCAAGATTAATCAAGAAATTCTCAACAATTGAGTAAGAAAATTCAACACCATTATTAAAATAAGAAACTTAGAAAGGAAAATAAGAACAAGCTATGAAAACAAAATTAAAATGCATGGAATGAAACTAAGCAAATGCAATAAAAGAAAATGGAAGAAAAGAAAAATTTTTTTTTTGGTGCGACGCGGACGCGCACAGTGCGCGGGCGCGTGTCTGATGAAGGTGGCGATCGGCGCGGACGCGTGAAGTGCACCTGCGCATCAGTCGCGGGCACAGAGTAGGCACAACCTTGGCACAACTCTCTGGAACATGTACCAGGAAGGCAGGTGGCACTATCGGCACGCATGCGCACAGCGTGCGTGCGCGCACATTACGCAATTAGCTTCAAGGGCGCGTACGCGCCAGGTGCGCGCACGCGCGGGTGGTTTTGTGCCTCAGGCATGGTGCTGGCGCAATGTAGGCGCAACTCTCGGGTCAATGTATGGAGGGGTGAGGTTTTTCAATCCACGCGTCCGCGCACATGGTGCGCCCGCGTGGATGGTCGAAAATGCTTGAGGTGTGCGTACGCGCCAGGTGCGCACACGCGTGGATTGTTGCTCTGTTTTTCAAAATTTTTCCATGTTCTTGCACCAATCCAAACATTCCAAACCTCCAAACAGCTACCCAAACACCCTAAAACCTTATTTAACATATTAAACTACCAATTATACTCAACAAACAAAACAAAACATGAAATTAGACTAATTCTATCAATATTTACAAAAGAGAAAATGAAAAGATATTACCATGGTGGGGTGTCTCCCACCTAGCACTTTTGTTTATTGTCCTTAAGTTAGACTTATGGGGAGCTTCTCTTAAGGTGGCTTGTGCTTGTAACCATCATGGAACATCCACCAATTCTTGAATCTCCAATAAGCTCCATTCTTCAATGTTAATATCTTCAAGCTTTGATGGAGTTCTTCACAAACAATGAGCTCCCAAATTTGATTCTCCTTGTGCGATCCGGGATCCCACACTTTGTTTTGACACCCATCTTCAAATTGATCATCATGATTCCAATTGGGTGGTTTAGCCTTGGAATTCTCAATTAAGCATCCAAACATTCGCCTAGACCCATGAAATTTGGTTCTACACCAACCATTGCCTTTCAACTTTGAGCATGCAACCATCATGAACTTAGAGTGACGTTTCCAACCACTACACAACTCTCTCTTACTCTTAACTCCATAAAGAGCTCTAAGTTGATCATCATTTTCAATCAAACCATATTCAAGTGGGAAATTAAAGCTTAGGATAAGAATTTTACCCACTTGAATATTGTGTTAGATGATGGTGACTTAGGAAGGGGGACCTCCCCACACTTAGCCATTGCGAGGTCCATTCTCTTGTGCTCTTCTTTGATTATCTCCACCTCTTCACAAGCTTCTTCAATTTCAACCTCTTCCTCTTGGTAGCTTTCTTCCAATTCAATCTCTTCTTCATTGCTTACCAAGGGTATGGGAGGTGAGGTATCTTCTTCCTCACCCTCTATGTCAAACCCAATTCGAGAGGATTCAATTGTACATAAGAATTCTTCAATGATTGAATCCATCTCTTGGTCAACCTCTTCAAAGGCTTCAACCACTTCTTCTGGCTCAATTATCTTAACTTGCTCCTCTTGTTGCATTCCTTGCTTCAACTCCTCTTCTTCACCTTGAAGCTCTAAACTTACTCCCTCACTAGGCTCCTTAATTGCTTCTCCACATTCGTCAATGGGAGTGCCTTGATTGCTTAGGCTTAGTCGGGAGGAGGCCATATTGCTAACGGCTTCCACTAGGATAACCATCTTGGCTCCTAACTCTTTAAACTTCTTTTCATCCTCCTCTTGTCGCCTTAAGATATGAGATTCAAGATCTCTCAATTCCAACATGGAGGCTTCATCGGAGGGTAGTGGTGGAAGAGAGGGTTCATTATTTGAGGGGAAGGCATTGTGTGGTTGAGAGTTATCATACATGGGAGGTGATTCATCTTGGTGATAATATGGAGGTGGTGGTTCTTGAGGGTATTGGTGGTGGAATTGGGGTGGTTCTTCATATGATTCATATGGCTCATAAGGTGGTTGGTATGGTGGATAAAGATAAGGGCCATAATGAGGTGTTTGGTGGTAGGGGGCTTGTGAGTAAGGTGGTTCAAAATCATGTTGAGGGGGTGGTTCATAGGCATGTGGTAGTGGTTGTTGACAATCACAATAAGGGTCACCACATCCATTAGATTGACATGCATTAGGATGAGAGTTATACCCATAAGAATCCGGAGGTTGTTGTTGCCAAGAAGGTTGATCAATCCCTTGAGGCTCCTCCCACCTTTGATTGTTCCATCCTTGATGCATATTGTCATTATAGTTCCCATTCCCTACAACATAATTTGAGCCAAACTCATAGCCAAAGTGATGAGAATTCATGATAGCAAATAAAAATAAAAGCTACAAAAATAAGCAACAAAGTACTAAGGCTAACAAAAACTAACAAATAAGCAAAAGGCAAACATATTCACAATATTCACAATAGCCAATAACGTAACACCATTGCAACTCCCCGGCAACGGCGCCATTTTGATGAATGAAAATTGTCATGTTGGTCTAGAATTTCTCTTCTAGAAATAAGAACTTCGTTGTAAGCATAGTTCTAAACCAACAAACAATTCCCACATCAAAAATTTGAGTTGTCACAAATAACAAACCCCAAATAAAAATTAACCGAAGTATTAAGACTCCGGGTCATCTCACAAGAAATTGCAATGAAGTGCTCAATTATTGGCTACGGGGATCAAGGGGGTTTTGTTGATAAGAGGGCAAGAAAATAAATGTGCAAGAAAAGTAAAGAGAGAAATTAAAGAAAGCAAGTAGAAAAGAGAGACATTCATGGCAAGAATTAAGATCATAGGCTTTCTATCCTAGTCATGCAATGATTAATTCATCTTATTTAGTCAACTCCAACAAATAGGGAGAAAGTCAAACAAGATTAATCAATCATGTTACAAATATAAACAAGAATTTATCTCATTACGTCAACTCCAACAAATAGGGAGAAAGTCTAATGAGACTAGCTAATCTCAATCCAAAAGTCCTAACCAACTTACTAATTAAACTAGCAAAAGATTAGCGTCAATGAAAACAATATTCCATAAGTCCTAATCAACTCACTAATTAAATTAGCAAAAGATTAGCGTCAATGGAAACAATATTAGCTAACAACTCTAGATCACCAACATAAGTTGGGTTTTCATGACTCAAGATTGCCTAATTACTCTTTCCAAGCCAAGAATGCTCAAAATCTACTCTAACATCCTTCCAAGCATTCTATCAAACACTTGGAAGGCATAAAAGGAAAGCATAGTAAATGTGCAAGAATAATAAAATCTACCAACTACAAATAGAAAGAAAAGTAAAATCAATAACTCAAATCAACAATAAAAATAACATCAAACATAAAATTGCATTAAAGGAAAATTAAGATCCAACAAGGTTCATGAACATAAAAGCAACAAAATAAAAGAAATGGACAAGTAAAAACTAGAAGAGTAGAGATGTAACAACAAGAAATTAAAAGGAAAAACTAAATCAAAACAAGAATTAAAAGTTGGATTCAAGAAAATTAAACCTAAACTACCCTAAATTCTAGAGAGAAGAGAGAGCTTCTCTCTCTAGAATTCTACCCTAAAACATGATGAAAACTAAACTATGACTCCTTGGTTCCTTCCCCCTTCAATCCTTGGGTTCAATAGCATCAGAAATGGGTTGGATTGGGCCCAAAATGAGCTACAAAATCGCCAGGGGCGATTTCATTAAAGTGGACCCACGGGCAGAATTGGCGCGCATGCGTACATGGCGCGTGTGCGCCCCTGATCGCGAAGCAACATATGGCAAATTTTATATTATTTCGAAGCCCCAGATGTTAGCTTTCCAACACAACTAGAACCGCCTCATTTGAACCTCTATAGCTCAAGTTATGGTCGATTGAGTGCCAGGAGGTCAGGCTTGACAGCTTTACGGTTCCTTCATTTCTTCATGAGTTCTCCCACTTTGCATGCTTTTCTCCTCACTTCTTCCATCCAATACTTGCCTTCTAAACTTGAAATCACTCAACAAACATGTCAAGATATCGAATGGAATTAAAGTGGATTAAAATTGGCTATTTTAAGGCCTAAAAAGCATGTTTCACATTTAAGCACAAATCAAGGGAGAATTACAAAACCATGCTATTTCATTGAATAAATGTGAGAAAAGTTGATAAAATCCCTCAAAATAAGCACAAGATAAACCACAAAATTGGGGTTTATCAGCTGGTCAAGGCTTTCTTAGCCAAGTTCTTTCCTCCTCAAAAGCTTAGTAAGCTTAGAGTGGATGTCCAAACCTTCAGACAGAAGGAACGTGAATCCCTCTATGAAACTTGGGAGAGATACAAGGAACTGACCAAAAGGTGTACTTCTGACATGCTTTTAGAATGGACCATCCTGGATATATTCTATGATGGTCTGTCTGAGTTATCAAAGATGTCACTGGACTATTCTGCAGGTGGATCCATTCACCTAAAGAAAACGCCTGCAGAAGCTCAAAAACTCATTGACATGGTTGCAAATAACCAGTTCATGTACACTTCTGAAAGGAATCCTGTGAATAATGGGACGCCCATGAGGAAGGGAGTTCTTAAAATTGATACTCTGAATGCCATATTGGCTCAAAATAAAATATTGACTCAACAAGTCAATATGATCTCTCAGAGACTGAATGGATTGAAGGAATCATCCAACAGTACTAAAGAGGCATCTTCTGAAGAAGAAGCTTATGATCCTGAGAACCCTGCAATAGCAGAGGTGAATTACATGGGGGAACCCTATGGAAACACCTATAATCCCTCATGGAGAAATCATCCAAATTTCTTATGGAAGGATCAACAAAAGCCTCAACAAGGCTTTAATAATGGTGGAAGAAACAGGTTTCACAATAGTAAACCTTTTCTATCATCCACTCAACAACAGACAGAGAATTCTGAGCAGAATCCATCTAGCTTGGCAAGTATAGTCTCTGATCTATCTAAGGCCACTTTGAGTTTCATGAATGAAACAAGGTCCTCCATTAGAAATTTGGAGGCACAAGTGGGCCAGCTGAGTAAAAGAGTCACTGAAATCCCTCCTAGTACTCTCCCAAGCAATACAGAAGAGAATCCAAAAAGAGAGTGCAAGGCCATTGATTTAACCATCATGGCCGAACCTACAAGGGAGGGAGAGGACGTGAATCCCAGTGAGGAAGACCTCCTGGGACGTCTAGTGATCAACAAGGAGTTTCCCTCTGAGGAACCAAAGGAATCTGAGACTCATCTAGAGACCATAGAGATTCCATTGAACCTTCTTATGCCATTCATGAGCTCTGATGAGTATTCTTCTTCTGAAGAGAATGAAGATGTTACTGAAGAGCAAGTTGCCAAGTACCTTGGTGCAATCATGAAGCTGAATGCCAAATTATTTGGTAATGAGACTTGGGAAGATGAACCTCCCTTGCTCATCAATGAACTGAGTGATCTGGATCAACTGAGATTGCCTCAGAAGAAACAGGATCCTAGAAAGTTCTTAATACCTTGTACCATAGGCACCATGACCTTTGAAAAGGCTCTATGTGACCTTGGATCAGGGATAAACCTCATGCCACTCTCTGTAATGGAGAAACTGGGAATCCTTGAGGTGCAAGTTGCCAGAATCTCATTAGAGATGGCAGACAACTCAAGAAAATAGGCTTATGGACTAGTAGAGGACGTGTTAGTAAAGGTTGACGGCCTTTACATCCCTGCTGATTTCATAATCCTAGACACTGGGAAGGATGAGGATGAATCCATCATCCTTGGAAGACCCTTCCTAGCCACAGCAAGAGCTATGATTGATGTGGACAGAGGAGAGTTGGTCCTTCAACTGAATGAGGACTACCTTGTGTTTAAAACTCAAGGATCTCCTTCTGTAACCATGGAGAGGAAGCATGAAAAGCTTCTCTTACTGCAGAGTCAACCAAAGCCCCCACAGTCAAACTCTAAGTTTGGTGTTAGGAGGCCACAACCAAACTCTAAGTTTGGTGTTGAACCCCCAAAACCAAACTCTATGTTTGGTGTTGGGAGGTCCCAACCTTGCTCTGATTATCTGTGAGGCTCCATGAGAGCTCACTGTCAAGCTATTGACATTAAAGAAGCGCTTGTTGGGAGGCAACCCAATGTTATTTAATCATTTTTATTTTATTTTCTCTCTGTTATTTCATGTTTTATTAGGTTAATGATCATGTGGAGTCACAAAAACTACTGAAAAATCAAAAACAGAATGAAAAACAGCATTGAAAATAGCACACCCTGGAGGAAGGGCTTACTGGCGTTTAAACGCCAGTAAGGAGCATCTGGCTGGCGTTTAACACCAGAACAGAGCATGAAACTGGCGTTAAACACTAGAAAGAAGCAGCAGTCTGGCGTTTAAACGCCAGGATTGCACCCAGAGGAAAGCTGGCGTTAAACGCCAGAAACATGCACCATACTGGTGTTCAACGCCAGAAACATGCTATAGACTGGTGTTGAACGCCCAAAACAAGCAAGGAAGTGGCGTTTAACGCCAGACACGTGCTTTAGTCTGGCGTTAAACGCCAGGATTGCATATATAGGGCGTTTTACACATCTAAAAGGTGCAGGGATGAGAAATCCTCAAACATCTCAAGATCTGTGGACCCCACAGGATTTTATCAGGATCTGTGGACCCCACAGGATCCCCACCTACTTCTTCTCTCCTCTTCACACATTTCCATAACTCTCTTCTACAAATACCCCTCACCAATCAACTCAATCACTCTTCCCCATCACCTCTTCACCAATCACATCCTTCCTCTCTTCCCCAAAAACCCCACCTACCTTTAAATTCAAAATAATTTCCCTCCCAAACCCAACCCTAAATGGCCGAACCCTAAACCCCTCCCCACTCCTATATAAACCCCTCATTCCCTCTTCATTTTCACACAACAAAACCCTCTCTTCTTTCCCTTGGCCGAAACCATCTCTCTCTCCCTCTCCTCCATTTTTCTTCTT
The DNA here is from genome assembly GCF_059453495.1 of Arachis ipaensis. Taxonomy (NCBI): domain Eukaryota; kingdom Viridiplantae; phylum Streptophyta; class Magnoliopsida; order Fabales; family Fabaceae; genus Arachis; species Arachis ipaensis. The sequence continues at coordinate 52,274,918 of NC_142443.1, forward strand.
CTTCTACTTCTTTCTTTCTTCTTTTGCTCGAGGACGAGCAACCATTTTAAGTTTGGTATGGTAAAAGCATAGCTTTTTGTTTTTCCATAACCATTCATGGCACCTAAGGCCAGAGAAACCTCTAGAAAGAGGAAAGGGAAGGCAATTGCTTCCACCTCTGAGTCATGAGAGATGGAGAGATTCATCTCTAAGGTCTATCAAGACCACTTCTATGAAGTTGTGGCCAAGAAAAAAGTGATCCCTGAGGTTCCTTTTAAACTCAAAAAGAATTAGTATCCGGAGATCCGTCTTGAAATCCAAGGAAGAGATTCGGAAGTTCTCACCAACCCCATTCAACAAGTTGGGATCTTAATGGTTCAAGAGTTCTATACAAATGCATGGATCACTAGGAACCATGATCAAAGTGTGAACCCGAATCCAAAGAATTGGCTCACCATGGTTCGGGGGAAATACTTAGATTTCAGTCCGGAAAATGTAAGGTTGGCGTTCAACTTGCCAATGATGGAAAAAAAACGCACGCCCCTACACTAGAAGAGTCAAATTTGATCAAAGGTTGGACCAAGTCCTCATGGACATATGTGTGGAAGGAGCTCAATGAAAAATTGACTCAAAGGGGAAGCCGGTTCAACTAAGAAGGCTTGACCTCAAACCAGTAGCTAGAGGATGATTGGAGTTCATTCAACGCTCAATCATTCCTACTAGCAACCGGTCTGAAGTTACTGTAGACCGGGCCATCATGATCCATAGCATCATGATTGGGGAGGAAGTGAAAGTTCATGAGATTATACCTCAAGAACTCTACAAGGTGGCTGACAAGTCCTCTAATTTGGCAAGGTTAGCCTTTCCTCACCTCATTTGTCACCTCTGCAATTCGGCTGGAATTGACATAGAGGGAGACATCCTCATTAAAGAGGATAAGCCCATCACTAAGAAAAGGATGGAGCAAACAAGAGAGCATGGACCTCAACATGAGCATGAGGAAATTCCTCATCATGAAATCCCTAAGATGCCTCAAGGGATGCACTTCCCTCCACAAAACTACTGGGAACAAATCAACACTTCCCTAGGTGAATTAAGTTCCAACATGGAACAACTAAGGATGGAGCACCAAGAGCATTCCATCATCCTCCATGAAATTAGAGAAGATCAAAGAGCTATGAGGGAGGAACAACAAAGACAAGGAAGAGACATAGAGGAGCTCAAGAGCACCATTGGTTCTTCAAGAAGAGGAAGACGTCACCCTCACTAAGGTGGACCCATTCCTTAATCTCCTTGTTCTTACTTTCTGTTTTTCATTTACTATGCTTCATGTTTATTTATGTTTGTGTCTTTATTATATGATCATTAGTGTCTAAGTGTCTATGTCTTAAAGCTATGAATGTCCTATGAATCCATCACCTCTCTTAAATGAAAAATGTTCTAAAAACAAAAGAACAAGAAGTACATGGTTTCGAATTCATCCTTGAAACTAGTTTAATTATTTTGATGTGGTGACAATACTTTTTGTTTTATGAATGAATGCTTGAACAGTGCATATGTCTTTTGAATTTGATGTTTAATGAATGTTAAATATGTTGGCTCTTGAAAGAATGATGAAAAAGGAGAAATGTTATTTGATGATCTGAAAAATCAGAAAATTGATTCTTGAAGCAAGAAAAAGAAGTGAATACAAAAGCTTGCAAAAAAAGGAAAAAATGGCAAAAAAAATAAGAAAAAGAAAAAGAAAAAGCAAGCAGAAAAAGCCAAAAGCTCTTTAAACCAAAAGGCAAGAGCAAAAAAGCCAATAGCCCTTAAAACCAAAAGCCAAGGGTAATAAAAAGGATCCAAGGCTTTGAGCATCAGTGGATAGGAGGGCCTAAAGGAATAAAATCCTGGCCTAAGCGGCTAAACCAAGCTGTCCCTAACCATGTGCTTGTGGCGTGAAGGTGTCAAGTGAAAACTTGAGACTGAGCGGTTAAAGTCGAGGTCCAAAGCAAAAGAAGAGTGTGCTTAAGAACCCTGAACACCTCTAATTGGGGACTTTAGCAAAGCTGAGTCACAATCTGAAAAGGTTCACCCAGTTATGTGTCTGTGGCATTTATGTATCCGATGGTAATACTGGAAAACAAAGTGCCTAGGGCCACGGCCAAGACTCATAAAGTAGCTGTGTTCAAGAATCAACATACTGAACTAGGAGAATCAATAACACTATCTGAACTCTGAGTTCCTATAGATGCCAATCATTCTTAACTTCAATGGATAAAGTGAGATGCCAAAACTATTCAAGAGGCAAAAAGCTACAAGTCCCGCTCATCTGATTGGAGCTAAGTTTCATTGATATTTTGGAATTTATAGTATATTCTCTTCTTTTTATCCTATTTGATTTTCAGTTGCTTGGGGACAAGCAACAATTTAAGTTTGGTGTTGTGATGAGCGGATAATTTATACGCTTTTTGGCATTGTTTTTAGTATGTTTTTAGTATGAATTAATTAATTTTCATTGTATTTTTATTAGTTTTTAATTAAAAATAACATTTTTGGACTTTACTATGAGTTTGTGTGTTTTTCTGTGATTTCAGGTAATTTCTGGCTGAAATTGAGGGACTTGAGCAAAAATCTGATTCAGGCTGAAAAAGGACTGCTGATGTTGTTGGATTCTGACCTCTCTGCACTCGGAATGGATTTTCTGGAGCTACAGAACTCCAAATGGCGCGTTCTCAATTGCGTTGGAAAGTAGACATCCAGGGATTTCCAGAAATATATAATAGTCCAGACTTTGAATAAGGATAGCTGACGTAAACTGGCGTTCAACGCCAGTTCCATGCTGCATTCTAGAGTCAAACGCCAGAAACAGGTTGCAAAGTGGAGTTCAATGCCAGAAACAGGCTACAAACTGGCGTTCAACTCCAAGAGAAGCCTCTACAGGTGTAAAGCTCAATGCTCAGCCCAAGCACACACCAAGTGGGCCCCAGAAGTGGATTTCTGCATCATTTACTCAATTCTGCAAACCCTAGTAACAAGCTTAATATAAATAGGACTTTTTACTATTATGTTTATATCTTTTGGATCATCTTTGATTAGTTTTATGCTATCTTAGACTTTTGTGTGGGCTGGCCATTCGGCCATGCCTGAACATTTATCACTTGTGTATTTTCAACGGTAGAGTTTTTACACACCATAGATTAAGGTGTGGAGCTCTACTGTTCCTCAAAAATTAATGCAAAGTACTACTATTTTTCTATTCAATTCAACTTATTCCGCTTCTAAGATATTCATTCGCACTTCAATATGATGGATGTGATGATCGTGACAGTCATCATCATTCTCAACTTATGAACGCGTGCCTGACAACCACTTCCGTTCTACCTTAGATTGAATGGATATCTCTTGGATATCTAATACAGGGGACCGAGTCCGAGTTATTAGTGTCTTCGTGGTATAAGTTAGAACCCATGGACGACCATTCTTGAGAATCCGAAAAGTCTAAACCTTGTCTGTGGTATTCCGAGTAGGATTCAGGGATTGAATGACTGTGACGAGCTTTAAACTTGCGAGTGCTGGGCGTAGTGACAGACGCAAAAGGATCAATAGATCCTATTCCAGTATGATCGAGAACCGACAGATGATTAGCCATGCAGTGATAGCGTATTGGACCATTTTTACTGAGAGGACAGGTGGCCATTGACAACGGTGATGCCTAACATACAGCTTGCCATGGAAAGGAGTAGGAAGGATTGGATGAAGACAGTAGGAAAGCAGAGGTTCAGAGGGACGAAAGCATCTCTATACGCTTATCTGAAATTCTCACCAATGAATTACATAAGTACCACTATCCTATTTTATATTTTATTTATCTTTTACTTATAAATTTATAAAATCAGTTGAATCCACCTGACTGAGATTTACAAGGTGGCCATAGCTTGCTTCAAGCCGACAATCTCCGTGGGATCGACCCTTACTCACGTATGGTTTATTACTTGGATGACCCAGTGTACTTGCTGGTTAGTTGTACAAAGTTGTGAAACAGAATTAAGAACATGAACGTGCGTATTAAGTTTTTAGCGCCGTTACCAAGGAATGAATGATCACGATCTCGCACACCAGTAAGGGTCGATCCCACGGAGACTGTCGGCTTGAAGCAAGCTATGGTCACCTTGTAAATTTCAGTCAGGCGAATTCAGATGGTGATGGAGAATTGATAATTAAAAGATAAATAAAACATAAAATAAAGATAGAGATACTTATGTAAATCTTTGGTTGGAATTTCAGATAAGCGTATGAAGATGCTTTGTTCCTTCTGAACCTCTGCTTTCATATTTCCTTCTTCCAATCATTCATACTCCTTTCCATGGCAAGCTTTATGTTGGGCATCACCGTTGTCAATGGCTACTTCCCGTCCTCTCAGTGAAAATGTTCTACGCACGCTGTCACCGCACGGCTAATCATCTGTCGGTTCTCGATCCTGTTGGAATAGGATCCATTGATCCTTTTGCGTCTGTCACACGCCCAACACTCACGAGTTTGAAGCTCATCACAGTCATCCCTTCCCAGATCCTACTCAGAATACCACAGACAAGGTTTAGACGTTCCGAATCTCAGGAATGGCCGCCAATAATTCTAGCCTATACCACGAAGGTTCTAATCTTAGATTAGAAACCCAAGAGATACACATTCAAGCTTGTTTGCATGTAGAACGGAAGTGGTTGTCAGTCACGCGTTCATAGGTGAGAATGGTGATGAGTGTCACATAATCATCACATTCATCATGTTCTTGGGTGCGAATGAATATCTTGGAGAAGAAATAGACTTGAGTTGAATAGAAAAACAAAAGTACTTTGCATTAATTCATGAAGAACAGCAGAGCTCCACACCTTAATCTATGGTGTGTAGAAACTCCACCGTTGAAAATACAAAAGTGATAATGGTGGTCATTGGCTTCGGCCCCAGAGAGGGAATCCGAAGAACCAAGATTAAAATACAATAGTAAAAGGTCCTATTTATAGAGAACTAATAGCCTAGGGTTTACAAAAATCAGTAATTAATTCAGAAATCTTTTTCCCGGCCCACTTGGTGTGTCCTTGAGCTGAGTATTGAAGCTTCCATGTGTAGAGACTTTTCTTGGAGTTAAACGCCAGCTTTTGTGCCAGTTTGGGCGTTTAACTCCAGCTTTTGTGCCAGTTCCGGCGTTAAACGCCAGAATTCTTGAGCTGACTTGGAACACCTGTTTAGGCCATCAAATCTCGAGCAAAGTATAAACTATTATATATTGCTGAAAAGCCCATGATGTCTACTTTCTAACGCAATTAAGAGCGCACCAATTGGCCTTTTGTAGCTCCAGAAAATCCACTTCGAGTACGGGGAGGTCAGAATCCAACAGCATCTGCAGTCCTTTTTTAGCCTCTGAATCAGATTTTTGCTCAGGTCCCTCAATTTCAGCCAGAAAATACTTGAAATCACAGAAAAACACACAAACTCATAGTAAAGTCCAGAAGAGTGATTTTTATTTAAAAACTAATTAAAATATACTAAAAACATACTAAAAACAATGCCAAAAAGCGTATAAATTATCCGCTCATCACAACACCAAACTTAAATTGTTGCTTGTTCCCAAGCAACTGAAAATCAAATAGGATAAAAAGAAAAGAATATACAATGAATTCCAAAAACATCTATGAGATCAGTATTAATTAGATGAGCGGGGATTTTAGCTTTTTGCTTCTGAACAGTTTTCGCATCTCACTTTATCCTTTGAAGTTCAGAATGATTGGCTTCTATAGGAACTCAGAATCTAGATAGTGTTATTGATTCTCCTAGTTAAGTATGTTGATTCTTGAACACAGCTACTTTATGTGTCTTGGCCGTGACCCAAAGCATTTTATTTTTCAGTATTACCACCGGATACATAAATACCACAGACACATAACTGGGTGAACCATTTCAGATTGTGACTCAGCTTTGCTAGAGTCCCCAATTAGAGGTGTCCAGAGCTCTTAAGCATACTCTTTTTGCTTTTGGACCACGACTTTAACCGCTCAGTCTCAAGTTTTCACTTGACACCTTCACACCACAAGCACATGGTTAGGGATACCTTGGTTTAGCCGCTTAGGCCAGGATTTTATTCCTGTGGGCCCTCCTATCCACTGATGCTCAAAGCCTTGGATCCTTTTTATTTTACCCTTGTCTTTTGGTTCAAAGGGCTATTGCCTTTTTTTGCTTGCTTTTTCTTTTTCTTTCTTCTTTTTTTCTTTTTTCTTTTTTCTCTTTTTTTTTGCAAGCTTTCTATTCACTGCTTTTTCTTGCTTCAAGAATCAATTTTATGATTTTTTTAGATCATCAGATAACATTTCTCCTTTTCCCATCATTCTTTCAAGAGCCAACAATTTTAACATTCATAAACAATCAAATTCAAAAATATGCACTATTCAAGCATTCATTCAGAAAAATAATAGTATTGCCACCACATCAAAATAACTAAACTGTTTTAAAATTCGAAATTCATGAACTTCTTTTTCTTTTTCAATTAAAAACATTTTTTATTTAAGAAAGGTGATGGATTCATTTTCATAGCTTCAAGGCATAGACACTAAGACACTAATGATCATGTAATAAAGACACAAACATAAATCAACATAAGGCATAATTTTCGAAAAACAGAAAATAAAGAACAAGGAAATTAAAGAACGGGTCCACCTTAGTGATGGCAGCTTGTTCTTCCTCTTGAAGATCTTATGGAGTGCTTGAGCTCCTCAATGTCTCTTCCTTACCTTTGTTGCTCCTCTCTCATGGTTCTTTGGTCTTCTCTAATTTCATGGAGGAGGATGGAATGCTCTTGGTGCTCCACTCTCAATTGTCCCATGTTGGAACTTAATTCTCCTAGGGAGGTGTTGATTTGCTCCCAATAGTTTTGTGGAGGAAAATACATCCCTTGAGGCATCTCAGGGATTTCATGATGAGGATTTTCCTCATGCTCTTGTCCATGAGTGGCATCTCTTGTTTGCTCCATCCTTTTCTTAGTGATGGGCTTGTCCTCATCAATGAGGATGTCTTCCTCTATGTCAATTTCAGCTGAATTGTAGAGGTGACAAATGAGATGAGGGAAGGCTAACCTTGCCACAGTAGAGGACTTGTTCGCCACCTTGTAGAGTTCTTGGGATATAACCTCATGAACTTCTACTTCCTCTCTAATCATGATGCTATGAATCATGATAGCCCGGTCTATAGTAACTTCAGACCGGTTGCTAGTAGGAATGATCGAGCGTTGGATAAACTCCAACCATCCCCTAGCCACGGGCTTGAGGTCATGCCTTCTTAGTTGAACCGGCTTCCCTCTTGAATCTCTCTTCCATTGAGTGCCCCCTTCACAGATGTCCATGAGGACTTGGTACAACCTTTGATCAAAGTTGACCCTTCTAGTGTATGGGTGTGCATCTCCTTGCATCATAGGCAAATTGAATGCCAACCTTACATTTTCCGGACTAAAGTCTAAGTATTTCCCTCGGACCATTGTAAGCCAATTCTTAGGGTCCAGGTTCACACTTTGATCATGGTTCTTGGTGATCCATGCATTGGCATAGAACTCTTGAACCATTAAGATTCTGACTTGTTGAATGGGGTTGGTGAGAACTTCCTAACCTCTTCTTTGGATCTCATGTCGGATCTCTGGATATTCACCCTTTTTGAGCTTAAAAGGAACCTCGGGGATCACCTTCTTCTTGGCCACAACTTCATAGAAGTGGTCTTGATGCACCCTTGAGAGGAATCTCTCCATCTCCCATGACTCGGAGGTGGAAGCTTTTGCCTTCCCTTTTCTCTTTCTAGAGGTTTCTCCGGCCTTTGGTGCCATTAATGGTTATGGAAAAATAAAAAAAGCTTTAGCTTTTACCACACCAAACTTAGAAGGTTACTCATCCTCGAGCAAAAGAAGAAAGAAGAGAGTAGAAGAAGAAGAAATATAGGAGATGGAGGGGACTTTGTGTTTCGGCCAAGGGGGATAAGTAGTGTGTATGTCGTGTGAAAATGAAGGAGTGAAGATGGGTTTATATAGGGGTAGAGAGGGGGGTATGGTTCGGCCATTATGGGTGGGTTTGGGTGGGAAAGTGGTTTGAATTTGAATAGTGAGGTAGGTGGGGTTTTATGAAGGATGGATGTGAGTGGTGAAGAGAATGGTGGAATTTTATAGGTGAGGGGTTTTTGGGGAAGAGGTATTGAGGTGATTGGTGAATGGGTGAAGAAGAGAGAGAGAGATGAGGTAGGTGGGGATCCTGTGGGGTCCACAGATCCTGAGGTGTCAAGGGTTTCTCATCCCTGCACCATGTGGCGTGCAAAACGCCCCTTGCTGCCAATCCTGGCGTTAAACACTAGGCTGCTGCCCATTTCTGGTGTTTAACGCCAGCTTCTTGCCCATTCGTGGCGTTAAACGCCAGTCTGGTGTCCATTTCTGGCGTTAAAGGCCCAGAATGGTGCCAGACTGGGCGTTTAACGCCCATTCTGCTACCCTTACTGGCGTTTAAACGCTAGTAAGTTTCTCCTCTAGGGTGTTCTATTTTTCATTCTGTTTTTTCCTTCTATTTTTGCTTTTTTAATTGTTTTTGTGACTTCACATGATCATCAACCTACAGAAAACATAAAATAACAAAAGAAAATAGAAATTTAATATAGATAGTTAAAGATTGGGTTGCCTCCCAACAAGCGCTTCTTTAATGTCAATAGCTTGACAGTGGCTCTCATGGAGCCTCACAGATGTTCAGAGCAATGTTGGAACCTCCCAACACCAAACTTAGAGTTTGAATATGGGGGTTCAACACCAAACTTAAAGTTTGGTTGTGGCCTCCCAACACCAAACTTAGAGTTTGACTGTGGGGGCTATGTTTGACTCTGTATTGAGAGAAGCTCTTCATGCTTCCTCTCCATGGTTACAGAGGGATATCCTTGAGCTTTAAACACAAGGGAGTCTTCATTCACTTGAATGATCAATTCTTCTCTGTCAACATCAACCACAGCTTTTGCTGTAGCTAGGAAGGGTCTACGAAGGATGATGGATTCATCCATACACTTCCCAGTCTCTAGGATTATGAAGTCAGCAGGGATGTAGTGGCCTTCAACCTTTACCAAGACATCCTCTACAATTCCATAAGCCTATTTCTTTGAATTTTCTACCATCTCCAGTGAGATTCTTGTAGCTTGTACCTCAATAATCCCTAGCTTCTCCATTACAGAGAGAGGCATAAGGTTTGTACTTGACCCCAGATCACACAGAGCCTTCTCAAAGGTCATGGTGCCTATGGTACAAGGGATTAAGAATTTTCCAGGGTCTTGTCTCTTCAGAGGTAATTTCTGCCTAGTCAAGTCATCCAGTTCTTTGATGAGCAATGGAGGTTCATCCTCCCAAGTCTCATTACCAAACAACTTGGCATTTAGCTTCATGATTGCTCCAAGGTACTTAGCAACTTGCTCTTTAGTAACATCTTCATCCTCTTCAGAGGAAGAATACTCATCAGAGCTCATGAATAGCAGAAGTAAATTCAATGGAATCTCTATGGTCTCTGTGTGAGCCTCAGATTCCCATGGTTCCTCATCAGGGAACTCTATGAAGGTCAATGGACGTCCATTGAGGTCTTCCTCAGTGGAGATCACTGCATCTTCCTCCTCTCCAGGTTCGGCCATGTGAGACGTGTTTATGGCCTTTGATGAGATATTTTGGTGAAAAATAAATTTCTCCAAAAACACCCAAAACTAACCGGCAAGTGTACCGGGTCGCATCAAGTAATAAAAACTCACGGGAGTGAGGTCGATCCCACAGGGATTGAAGGATTGAGCAATTTTAGTTCAGTGGTTGATTTAGTCAAGCGAATCGAGTGTTGGTTGGGTGATTTGTGATTTGCAGAATGTAAATTGCATGAAAGTAAAGAGTGCAGGAAATTAAATTGCTGAATCTTAAGGAACAAGAAATTAAATGGCAGAAGCTTAGAGTGCAAGAAATGTAAATTGCGGAATCTTAAAGCGCAAGGAATGTAAATTGCTTGAAATGTAAAGGGGATTGGGATGTGGATTTGCAGAAATTAAACAAGGAAAAATTAAATTGCATCAAACAGAAGAGGGAAAGGGAATTGGGATTGAACCGGATATGAAGCAGAAAAGTAAATGAACGTAGAAGGCAGTAAACAGAGAAGTGAAATGGGAAATTCAGATCTCAGGACCCAGAGACTAGAAAACCAAGTCTAGATCTCAGTGCCTTCCTAGATCCAACAAGAACAATTGCAAGGAAATTGTAAATTGCAAGGAAAATAGATGAAGAGCAATTAACCGGAAATGAAATTCAATTAGCAGTAAAGAAACAGAGATCCAAGATTGAGATTGAAACAGAATTTCTTCAATTCTCCAATCCAAGATCCAAGACAAGTGTAATTGAAATTTAAAGCAATAAAACTGAGAAATTAAAGTTCACTCAATAACAAAAGCTCTCCGAAAAACTATTATGAAAATTCCAAAAGGAAAGCTCTCCGAAGAACTTGAATTCTATCCTATTTATACACTTTCTTCAAATGATCTTCAAGCCTTGAGTTGGGCCTTTGCTCTTGGTGGAATTGGGTTGAAAGAGGCCTTGGTTGATTGCTCTTGAAGTTTGAAGAAGAACCAAAGTGAACCAATTGAACCGGTTTTGAGGTTAGCAAAAGTTAGACCAAAAGTTTGAACTTTGGCTCCAACTTTTCATAGCAGCCAGCACAATTTGCTGGTGTGAACGTTGGTGCCAACGTTAGGGGTCTAACTTTGACCCTAACGTTGGCAATGCCTTGTGTGCTAGTGGCGCCAACGTTAGCCACCAAGTTAGGGGGCTAACGTTGGCGCAAACTTTTGCTCCTTCCCCATTGTAATTCATGTGCCAACGTTAGCCTCCAAGTTAGGGGGCTAACGTTGGCGCAAACGTTGGATGGCCAGGGAGGAATTCATGTGCCAACGTTAGCCTCCAAGTTAGGGGGCTAACGTTGGCGCAAACTTTTGGTGCCCAGGGGAGAAATCCATGTGCCAACGTTAGCCTCAAAGTTAGGGGGCTAACGTTGGCGCAAACTTTTGAAGCCCAGGGGAGAATTTTCAAGTTCCAACGTTAGCCTCCAAGTTAGGGGGCTAACGTTGGGGCTAACTTTTCAACCAAAAGTTTGTGCAAAAGTTTGATGCTAACTTTAGGTCCAGCTTCTTGCTTCCTAGTTCAATTTCACTTATTCCATTGTCCTCTCTTCACTCCTAGCCATTCCTTCTTTCTTCAACCTTTCTCCAAGCTTTCTTCACCTATCATTAATCAACCAAACACATCAAAGCTATGCTCAAAATCATGAGATATTCATTCTTTCATAATATGCAACAAATACAGCATAAAACCTCATGAAATGGCATGAATTCATATATGGTTGATTCAATCAAGGGAAACATGAAAATCTACTCAATTAGCTTGCTTGTAGCTCAAGAAAGTGCATAATCTTAATGAAAACAAAAGAAAAAGACTAGTTAAGATAGGCTAGGATGACTTGTCATCAGCCTTGCACTCTCTCTTTGGATTCTCTTCTGTATTGCTTAGGAGAGTACTAGGAGGGACTTCAGTAATTTTCTTACTCAGCTGACCCACTTGTGCCTCCAAATTTCTAATGGAGGACCTTGTTTTAGTCATGAAACTTTGAGTGGTTTTGATTAGATCAAAGACAATGGTTGCTAAGTCAGAGTGACTTTGCTTAGAATTCTCTGTCTGTTGCTGAGAAGATGGTGGAAAAGGTTTACCATTGCTAAACCTATTTCTTCCACCATTACTATTGTTGAAACCTTGTTGAGGTCTCTGTTGATCCTTCCATGAGAGATTTGGATGATTTCTCCATAAAGGATTATAGGTGTTTCTATAGGGTTCTCCCATGTAATTCACCTCTTCCATTGCTGGGTTCTCAGGATCATAAGCTTCTTCTTCAGAGGAAGCTTCCTTAGTACTGCCTGTTGCTGCTTGCATTTCAGACAGACTCTGAGAAATCATATTGACTTGTTGGGTCAATATTTTATTCTGAGCCAATATGGCATTCAGAGTATCAATCTCAAGAACTCCTTTCTTCTGAGTTATCCCATTATTCACAGGATTCCTTTCAAAAGTGTACATGAATTGGTTATTTGCAACCATTTCAATGAGTTCCTGAGCTTCTGCAGGTGTCTTCTTCAGATGAAGAGATCCTCCAGCAGAGCTATCCAATGACATCTTGGATAGTTCAGACAGACCATCATAGAAAATACCTATGATGCTCCATTCAGAAAGCATGTCAGAAGGATACCTTCTGATCAATTGCTTGTATCTTTTCCATGCTTCATAGAGGGATTCTCCTTCCTTCTGTCTGAAGGTTTGGACTTCCACTCTAAGCTTGCTCAATTTTTGAGATGGAAAGAACTTTGCCAAGAAGGCATTGACTAGCTTTTCCCAAGAGTTCAGGCTTTCTTTAGGTTGTGAGTCCAACCATGTCCTAGCTCTGTCTCTTACAGCAAAAGGGAAGAGCATAAGTCTGTAGACTTCAGGGTCAACCCAATTGGTCTTGACAGTGTCACAAATTTGCAAGAATTCAGCTAAGAACTAAACTCATAGCCAAAGTGAGAGTTCATAGTGGAAAAACAAAATAAACCTAATAAAAACTAGAAACAAGCAAAATGCAAACCTATTCACACTATTTACATATGTACAATAACCAATAACATAACACCATTGCAACTCCCCGGAAACGGCACCATTTTGATGATTGGACTTTTGTGTGGTTTAGAATTCACAAATGAATTCTCGTTGCAAGTATAGTTTCTAAACCAATCAATAGTCCTTTCATACAAAAATTTTGTTTGTCACAAGTACAAACCCCTAAATTTATAAACCGAAGTATTGAACCTCGGGTCGTTCTCCCTAGGAATTACAATAAATTGTTTTTGTTATTGGCTATGAAGTATATTTGGGATTTTTGAGTTAAGGAACAAGGAATGTAAATTGCAAAAGAAATAAACTAACAACTAAGAAAGCTCTTGGCAAGATATGAGAATGAGAAGTCCTATCCTAGTTATCCTCTTTAATTGTGACCATAATTGTCCATTGCTACCACTTAGTTAACCTCTAATCATGGAGGAAAGTCAAGTGGATGAATCAACTTGATTCCACAAGTCTTAGCCAACTCCCAAGGGAAAGACTAGCTTTAGTGGTATCCAAATCAATTAGCAACTTCTAATTATCAATCTACGAAGGAATTAGATAACTTAAGCGTCACTAATTACTCTACCAAAGCCAAGAGGTACAAAATCTATACTAAAGTCCAACCAAGCATTTGATCAAACACTTGGAAGGAATAGAAGGGAAGCAAGGTAAATTGATAACAACAATGAAATCTAACAACTACTTATTGCAAGGAATTAATAACAACAATCAAAAGAAACACAATTATTATGAATTACCTCAAATTGCATTAAAAGAAAATAGGATGAACAAAAGTAGATCTACAAACAAAATAGAAGAAAGTAATAACAACAATAGAAAAGTGATGAATGTAACAACATAGAATTGAGAGGTAGAAGAAGAAGAAAGCATGAATTGAAACCTAGATCTAAATTATTGAACTAAACCTAATCCTAATTCTAATCCTAGAGAGAAGTGAGAGCTTCTCTCTCTAAAACTAAGACTAAAACTAATCCTAATGTGTGTTATGATTCAAGATGATCATCCCCCTTCAATCCTTGGTCTTTTTGAGTGTTTTGGCACCAAAGTTGACTTGGATTGGGCCCCACAGGCTTTGAGAATTCGTTGGCCACGTTTTCATTAAAAAATCATAAATCAGCACCAACGCGTATGCGCACAGCACGCGTACGCGTCCATGGTTAAGATCGCAATGTGCGCGTAAGTGCCTGGTGCGCGCGCGCATCCATGGCCGAATTCAACTCTTTGGCTTTTCATGATCTTCTCCACTTGCATGCTTCCTTTCTTGCTCCCTTGATTCATTCCTAGCCTTTTTTTTCAACCTGAGATTGCTAACAAACACATCAAGGCATCTTATGGAATCAAGGAGAAGTTAAAGTTATCTAATCAAAGACCAAAAAGCATGCTTTTTACACTTAGGCACAAATAAGAGAGAGATCACACAATCATGCTAAATCATTGGCTAAATGTGAGAAAAGGTTAGCAAAATACTCTAAATCCAACACAACATAAACCCTGAAAACGGGGTTTATCAATTCCCCGCCATGGTTGAAAGGAACTATCATGCCGAGCATCTACTCACCCTACCGGACAAGGTGGCTCCTTGTATTCTACCCCGCATTGAACAGTGAGGATGGGAGTTTCTTTTAAGAAAACCACAAGAGATCAACCTTTCATGGGTGGTAGAATTCTACACTAACTACCATCTTCCCTCTCTTCAATCGGTATACGTGCACCGGAAGCAAGTCTCAGTTTCAGAAGAGGCTATTCAACAAGTGCTTAATGTCTTACCAGTACCAAGTGACATGGATGGCTACCAAGAGGTCTTACGTCAGCCAGAAAAGTTTGGATTTGATTGGGACTCGATCCTCCGAGTCATTGCTGAAACAGAGACATTTTGGACCCATGGTCGACTCCGAATGAGGCCCAAGTGCATTGACGCACGTTTCCTCACTGTAGAAGCTAGAGCTTGGGCCCAGATCCTATCCCACTATGTGCTACCTAGTACCCACAAGTCGTCCTTCACGGTAGATCTCGCCTTGCTTGTTTGGTGTGTTCTCATGGAGAAACCGGTGAACATTCCGCTTCTTATCAAGCAAGCGATGGATCAAGTCCACGCCCGGGGTAATTTGCCATTTCTATCATTGGTATCTGACTTAGTTGCTGCTGCGGGTGTTCCTTGGGAAGTCACGGACACGAAGGCTATAATTCTGGCTAAGGGCAATGTGGTCCCAAGCAGAAAATACTTACAGCTTCCTATGAACAACCCAAGCCTTGACATAGCCCTCCTATCTACTATTCCTTCTACCTCATCGTCACCACCACGGCAAAGATCTACCCATCAAAGGATAGAAGATCTACCCCGGAAGATTGATAGATATGAGGGGCGCAACCAACGCCGATACACTTACATCTTGAAGCTTCTGCATTGTGTTACCCCTAGCATGGAGGAACCCGAAATATTCACATCCACCTCAAACCCAAGTGATGGGAGCTCTGATGGAGGGGATAGTGAAAGTTTCGGTCCCGACCGCCCTTTGCGCATTGTTGATAGCACGGAGGACCGTGCTAAATTCTAAGTGTGGGGAGGTCATTCGACCGATCTCCATGGGTAACAATCTCTTCCTTTCAACACCCATGGATTTATCTTTTGCTTAGTAGTTAGTACATTGCATTTGTAGTTAGTCTTGCTTGTAAATACCTTTTGCATGATAGTTAGTCTCTATAGAGTTACTTGGTGAAAATAATGACTTCTTCCCCAAGAAACTGTAATTTCGGGATACTCTACCAATTTTGAAAAATTTTTTGCGGTAAACTTGCTCCAAGAATGTATTTTGGAACATAGTGATTGAGCTAAGAACATAAGCATGTGAGTTTTGAGCCTATTGTGTGGTTATATCTTCTAACCACTATCCCTCATTCTTGTGTGCATTATTCTCTCTCTATGATTGTAACCCTTGCTTTGTCTGATTCTATATGTCCATTACTTTGTGTATGAATGCATTTATATGATTGAGGCCATCATTTTAATAGTCACTTCTCCTAAACAGCCTTAACCCTTTTATCTACCATTGCTAACCAATTTTGAGCCCATGATAAACCCTTTTTGTTCTTAAATAGAGCACATCAACAACCCTAAGCAAAAAATAATGAATGACCCTAAATTTGGATCCTTGATTAGCTTAGGTAAGTGGAGGTGTGTATCATTCAAATGGGAGGGTGTACTTGGGAACTTGGGTAGATATAAAGGTGTGTATTTGTAGTTGTAATTGAAAATTCTAGGGTTTGGAAACATACTCATGTATTGAATGATTGAACCATATGCATTGAACTTTTTGTACATGAAACCCCAAGAAAAAGGGGACCAAAAAGAAAAAAAAAATTATGTGTATATATGAGAATGTCAGAAAAAGAAATAGAAAAAAAATAGAAGAAACAAAAATATGAAAAAAAAAGAGAAAGCAATGAAAGGGGACAAAAATGCCCCAAGACAAAGTAATAATAACAATGCATATGGGATGTGAATTGAAAAGAATGCATGAGTATGCAAAAAGTGAAACGCATGGGTAGTTAGGTATTATATTATAGTTGTATAGGTTGTTCTATGTGTCTAGTGGGATCTTAGGTTAATCAAGGATTCAAATTTTAAGCTCACTTGACCATATACATCCTTACCTTCACCCTAACCCCATTACAACCCATGAATAAGACCTCATGATACTTGTAAGCATGCATTAAGTAATTGTTGATTGTTAGATGAAAGACAAATCTTGGAAAGCATGATTAGGAGAGGATTGAGTGACGAACCCTATACACTCGAGCGAATAGAGCGGATACACTTCCAGTGAGGGTTCGATGCTCAACTCTTTGTTCCCGGCCTTCACAAGCGTTCATCTAGCAAGTTATATGCACTTCATAGTAATGTTCAAATTGGTAGGATTTATGCACTACATATCATTTTCACCCCGTATGCTCATACGTGTTCTTGGAGGATAGATTTACCCTTGACCAAGTAGATAGATGATTTTACATTAGTTGCATGCATTCATTTAAGAAATTTACATTTCATAAACCCTTTCTTACCATGATCTTTGGTCTTTTTATTTTTAAGCATGAGGACATGCTTGGTTTAAGTGTGGGGAGATTTGATAAACTCCAATTTTGTGGTTTATATTGTGTAGAATTTGGGGGTTTTGTCAATATTTTTAACACTTATCCACAAGAATTGCATGGTTTTGTGTTCCCTTCCTAATATTGTTCCATGATGAAAAACATGCTTCTTTTGCCTTAGAATTGCTATATTTTGATCCTCTTTTATTACCATTCGATGCCGTGACATGTTTATTGAGTGATTTCAAAATTTATAGGGCAAGGATGGCCTAGAAGAGAGAAGAAAGCATGCACAAGAGGAAGGAACATGAAGATTTGGATTTTGGGAATTTCAGCATGGGCGCGCACGCACACCTCACGCACATGTGCTGATATGGACAGCTGGAAGCGGCGCGCAAAGATCAGTGCATCCACGCAGAATAGAGAAATCCACACCGGCGCGCACGCGTACATGGCGCACATGCGTGGATCACAAAATCAATCGGCGCGCATGCACGCATGGCGTGCACGCACGATAAGCTGCACGTGACCTCATTAAAGGAAATCGTGCCTGGCGATTTCTGAGGCTCAATAGGCCCAAATTCAAGCTAGTTCTACATGGAAAAGACCCAAGGATGCTAGGGGGAAAGGCGGGGATTATTCATTCACACTTAGACACAATTTTTAGCTAGTTTTTGGTTTTTGTTCTTCTAGAGAGAGAAACCCTTGTTCCTCTCTAGATCTATTTTGATTTGATCTTCCCTTGTTGAATTCTGAATTGGATCTTGTTAATTACTAGTTTTTATTGTTTAATTTGAATTCCTTAGTATAATTTTGTTTAGATCTTGTGTTAGTTTTATGTTTTCTTGTCAATTGTCATTTTATACCCATTTCATGAATCTTGTGAATCTTGAATTGAAAATGTTACATTGATGATTTTCATGATTAATTGTGTTGTTTGAGTGATTGTATGTTGATAATTGTTAGTGGGTACTTGTTAATTTAAATTTAATTGTAATTTGAATATGTTTTTTTTGTAATGTTCACCATGTGTTTGATGAAATGTTTCCTTTGATTATGGAGTAGTTCTCTTTACTCTTGCCCTAGGCTAAGAGAATTGGGCAAACTTAAGTCATTGGGTCTAATGGATTTGATGATTAGGGAACCCTTAGTGGTCAATTTGATAGCCATTGACACTAGCCTACTACTAAGTCAATTAGTAGCTAGGTTGGACCTTATGGGTTGATGTTGACTAAACCATTTAACATACTTCAAGTATAGAAGTAGACTTAATGAGTTTGGTTCCTCATGATTGTCAAGATATGGTTATTAGACAAGGATAGTGATGAGTTTGGAAAACTCTAATTTAATTTTAATGATGAACAAAAATTATTGAAATATTTAAATTACAAAATTATTAATTTGATTTTCACTTAACATATGTTAATTAATAATTTTGTGATGCAGGTTTTAATTAGGCCGGAAAATAAATATGTTGCTAGCCCAAACTAAAACCAACAATCAGCCTTGCTACATGTTTCCTATTATGTGGCTGAATTGTTGTATTAATGGGCCAAGCTCAATGTTATTGCAACCAAGCCCATATTTAATTTTGATGAAAGTTTCCTATGCTTGATCCGTTCCAAATTTTATCAGGAAAGCAAATGTTATTATTGGGCCAGAAATTTATTGATTATTGCAACCAAGCCCAATTCCATGAGAGTTCCTCATGCTTTGTACGAATCCATAAAGCAAAGAAAAACAAATCCCCAAATGCTTCCAACGGATTCCATTACACTTCCTGAAAGGATTTCAAAGCTAATTTAAGCATTGGGAATATAAGCAAGTGAGAGAAGATTGATTTGACTAATGGCATCATTGCTACACGCCAACTAAGGGAAGTAAAAGCAAGCTATTTTCAATTAATTAGTTTAACCACTTTGAAATTGCTTTTCTTCAGATTCTTTCTTCTCTCTCATCCCTTTCTCTCTTCGGTTATTACACAGGAAACATTGGTAGCCATGGAAGTAAAAATGAGCTACCGAAAGGAAGAGAAAGCAAGCCTAAAGACCATCACAATGATGGCAAGAAAACATACTAAAATAAAAATGAGCTATGGCTGAGATTATCACTATATTTGGATAGATTTGGTGAGGTAATCTTGGCTTCTTCATGCTCAAAAAGGAAGAAGAAGATCACGGCCAGCCAGGGAGATTCTTGAAGCATGGCTTGTCTTTGATTCTGCTCAACCACCACAGGAAGTAGCTAGAGTGGCGAAGTGATTATTGAGGCAGAGATTAAAGCAGATGAAGTCATTATCATCATGAAGCATCAAAGGCCAGAAATCCATCTTGGAGAGCAAGCCAAGGATGGAGAGCTCAGATTGATGAAGGGTGATGATCAAGAAAGAACTAGAGGTAATTGCATGTTGGGTTTTGCATGGTTATCTCTTCTCTCTCTGTGTGGCCGAACCGGTTTCTTGAAGGAAGAAGAAGTTGGCTTGGGTTTTTAGCTTCAAGTGTGGAGGCTTCTCTCTTCTATAAAAAGGGGGAACAGTCACTGGTTGAAGCAAGGAGTTAGAAGTAAGCAGTGAGAGTGCAAGGCACAGGATTCTCAGAGCTACCTAAGCTTATAGATTTTCTTCTCCTTCAATGTATTCTATTTAGTATTTTTCTGTTTAATTTTGTCATGTCTTGAGTCTCATGGAAAAAAGGCAAACAGTGAGGTTTGTATGAAAAAGCCATAAAGCGGAAAAAGGCAGAGAGTGCAAAATTAAAAGAAAAAGCCATAGATGTCTTAGAGTTCCTTTGTTCATCTATGTTGTGTTTCATGATTCTGTGGGAATCCCCTTGTAAGTTGTGTTAGCACTTTACAGTTTGTAATCTGGAAGATTATAGTGAAATTCCATCATTGTTGTGATGGAGACTGGATGTAGGCTGCACTGCACTTAGCAGCTGAACCAGGATATATCTGGGTGTAATCTTTCTTTTCTCCTACTCCATTTCTGTTTTCTACTGCACAGAAGCAAAAACCAAAAATGTCTCATGCCAAGTGATGAGACAAAACGAAAAAGTCTCGTGGCTAGGAACGAGCTAAAAATAGAAAAGTCTCCTCTAAGTCCTGCAAGTGTTAGCAAGCGAAAAAGGGGGCTAAGATTCAACCCCCCCTTCTCTTAGCCACTGAAACCATCAATTGGTATCAGAGCTTGGTCTCAAAGAGATCAAGCTTTGCAGCTTGGAGTAAAGATCCTCATGGCAGAAAACAGTGGCGTAAATGTGGTGTCCTATAATCTGACTGAAGGTCAATCAAGCAACAGACCTCCTCTTTTCAATGGAAAAAATTATACCTATTGGAAGGAGAGGATGAAGATATTTGTACAAGCAGTGGATTACAGACTTTGGAAGATTATACTGGAAGGGCCTCAATTTCCAACTACCACAAGTGCAGAAGGAGTAGTCACTCTTAAACCAGAAGCAAGATGGACTGAGGAAGATAGGAAGAAGATAGAATTAAATGCCAAGGCAGTAAATCTGCTAAACTGTGCTATCAGCTTTGAGGAGTACCGACGGGTATCAAAATGCACAACGGCAAAGGAAATCTGGGACAAATTACAAATCACCCATGAAGGAACCACCATTGTAAAGAAGACTCGGACAGACATGTTGAATAGAGAGTATGAAATGTTTGCAATGAAGGAAGGAGAGTCCATTGATGAACTATTCGAACGGTTCAACTCCATCATTGTTGGCTTAGATGCTCTGGGAATTACACATTCTGAATCTGTGCTAGTGAGAAGAGTGTTGAGATGTCTTACAAAAGAGTGGGAAACAAAAGCTTTAATTATTTCTGAGAGCAGTAGCTTAGATTCCATGACACTTGATGATTTGAGAGGAAATCTTCTTGCTTTTGAAAACACCTATTTGAAAAAAGATTCAAAAAAGAAAGGAATTGCTTTTTCTTCTGTGACTAACCCTCTGGATGATGAGTCTAGTGATAACTCTTCTGAAAATGAGTTTGTGTTATTTGCAAAAAAATTCAGGAAAATGGTGAAACTCAAAGGCAAAGGCATCAGCTCAAGGAAGATGAAGAAAGACCTCAGCAAAGTAACCTGTTACAATTGCAAGGAAATGGGGCACTTCAAATCTGATTGTTCCAAGTTAAAGAAGGAAGGAAAACCAAAAAGAGGAAAGAAGAAGGGACTGATGGCCTCATGGGAAGACTTGGAGAATGACTCAGATGATGATGATGAAGAAACCGAGACCAAGTCACAACCATGTCTCATGGCAGATCACATAGATCAGGTAGTCTTTCATAACCCTAACACTGAGGATCTTCATCTTATGATAGACCACCTTTCTGAAAAAATAAGATGCTTTCTGTTGGAAAATCAAGAACTTGAACAACAAATCACCATTCTTAAAGCTAAAAATAGTTTTCTTAAAGAAAAAGTGAGAGAGGCCGAAATTGCTTGTGATCTTGTTGAAGAAAATAAGCAGTTAAGAGCCCAAATTAAGAGCTGTAAAAGTAATCATTCCGTTCTTGCATATGTGGATTGTTTTAAGCAAAATGAAGAGTTGCTTAAAGAGGTTAAAAGACTTAAGGAAGACTTAGCCCAGTTCACTCAAAGTTCTGAAAATCTGAATCAAATTATGGCTAGTCAAAAACCTCTTTATGATAAGGCTGGGTTGGGATTTTATAAATCTGAAAAATCTCATTTTGAAAACATTGCTTCATCTTTAAATGATACAAGGTATCAAGACCCCACCTACTTTAACAAAACAGCAACTCCAAGATTTTGTAGGCTATGCAAACGAAATGGACACTTTCCTATTCAATGTTTCTTTGGTGAAAGAATGATTGGTGATAAAGTTTGTAAAGTTGTTTTTTATTACAATGGCTTAGGACATAAGAGATGGTTTAACGTGAAAAGATCCAAGAAAATTTGGATACCTAAGGTCACTTAAGCTTGTTTTGTAGGTGTGCCTAGCATCCAAACGGAAAGAAAATATGTGGTATATGGACAGCGGATGCTCTAGGCATATGACTGGAAAGACAACCTTCTTCATAAAGCTTGATGAATATGATGGAGGACTTGTCACTTTTGGTGATGATGCAAAAGGAAAAATAGTGGCTGTTGGAAAAGTTGGTAAAAATTTTTCTTCTTGTATAAATGATGTTCTCCTTGTACATGGTTTGAAACATAATTTGCTTAGTGTTAGTCAATTGTGTGATTTGGGCTTTGAAGTTGTTTTTAAGAAGTTTGTCTGTTTGGTTGTTTGTGAGAAAATTGGGGATATTTTATTTGAAGCCAAAAGGTGTAACAATGTGTATGGATTAACTCTTGAGGAATTAAAGGAACAAAATGTAACATGCTTTATATCTCTTGAATCTAAAAAATGGCTTTGGCATAGAAAGTTGGGTCATGCTAGCATGTACCAAATTTCTAAGCTAGTCAAAAGGAATTTGGTTAGAGGAATTCCAAATATTAAGTTTGAAAAGGATCTTACTTGTGATGCTTGCCAATTGGGCAAACAAGTAAAATCATCTTTTAAATCAAAAGATGGAATCTCAACCAAAAGGCCATTAGAGATGTTACACATTGATCTTTTTGGTCCTACTAGAACTCAAAGTTTATGAGGTAAATTCTATGGTCTTGTGGTGGTAGATGATTACTCTAGATTTGGTTGGGTACTTTTCTTTGCTCATAAAAATGATGCTTTTCATGCCTTTTCAACTCTTTGCAAGAAAATACAAAACGAAAAGGATTTGAAAATTGCCCATTTGAGAAGTGATCATGGAAGAGAATTTGAAAATCAAGATTTTGAAAAATTCTGTGATGACTTAGGAATTTCTCATAATTTTTCATGTCCTAGAACCCCCCAACAAAATGGGGTGGTTGAAAGAAGGAATAGAAGCTTTCAAGAGATGACTAGGGCTATGCTATGTGAGAATGAGATTCCTAAATTTTTGTGGGCTGAAGTTGTGAACACAGCATGTTATATTTTGAATAGAACAATCATTAAAAAAGGGTTAAAGAAAACCCCTTATGAGCTATGGAAAGGAACCCCTTCAAATCTTAAGTACTTTCATGTTTTTGGATGCAAATGTTTTATGCTTAATAATAAAGAAAATCTTGGAAAGTTTGATCCAAAATCCTATGAAGGAATGTTTGTTGGATATTCCACCACAAGCAAGGCCTATAGAGTTTATCTCAAAGAGCATAGAACCATAGAGGAATCCATACATGTTACTTTTTGTGATTCTAACTTAATTCCCAGTATTGTGAAGGATATTGATTCAGATTGTGAAGAGGCTGGAACAAATAAAGAAAACTCTAATTCTGTGCAAAATGAAGAATCTGTCAGCCCGGTTTTGTCTCATCAGGTTGGAGGAGACATTTCCATTTTGTCTCCTGAGCAGGCACGAGCAACTGAAACAGTGAGACCACCAGAAGATCATCAAAGCTCTACACCTATCCGAAAGCCTAGAGAATGGAAGTCTATGAGGGGTTATCCTCATGACTTCATCATTGGTGATCCCTCTCATGGTGTAACAACAAGATCATCCACCAAAAGGCAAACCGAACCTAGCAATCTTGCTCTCTTGTCATAAATAGAGCCCAACAATGTCAAACAAGCTCTTGAGGATCCATCATGGGTTAAAGCAATACAAGAGGAGCTTGCTCAATTTGACAAGAATGAGGTTTGGACACTAGTACCTCATCCGGATGGTAAGAAAGTTACCGGTACTAAGTGGGTATTTAAAAATAAACTTGGTGAGGATGGACAAGTTGTTCGTAACAAGGCTAGATTAGTGGCCCAAGATTATGATCAAGAAGAGGGTATAGATTTTGATGAATCTTTTGCTCCGATAGCTAGAATGGAAGCAATTAGATTGCTTCTTGCCTATGCCGCCTATAAAGGTTTCAAAATGTTTCAAATGGATGTTAAGTGTGCTTTCCTTAATGGCTTTATTTTTAGAGAAGTGTATGTGGCACAACCCCCCGGTTTTGAACAAAAAGAGTTTCCAAATCATGTTTTCAAGTTAACTAAGGCTCTTTATGGTCTTAGACAAGCTCCAAGAGCTTGGTATGAAAGGCTTAGTGCCTTCTTGTTGGAAAATCAATTTCAAAGGGGTACCACCGACACTACTTTATTTATTAAAGCATCTAATGATGACATACTCCTTGTTCAAGTTTATGTTGATGATATTGGATTTGGATCGGCCAACATTTCCTTGTGTGAAGAGTTTGGAAAACTCATGACTAGTGAGTTTGAAATGAGTTTAATGGGAGAGCTTACTTTCTTTCTTGGCCTCCAAATTAAACAAACTCCTAGTGGTACTTTTATTTACCAAGGAACGTATGCAAAAGAACTTATTAAAAAGTTTGGCCTAGAAAATTCCAAAGCAATGGGTACACCAATGCATCCCAACACAAAACTTGAAAAGGATGATGATGGTCAAGATGTGGATGAAACAAGGTATAGAGGAATGATAGGTTCACTTATGTACCTTACCTCTTCTAGACCGGATATTGTCCAAAGTGTGGGTGTATGTTCAAGGTTTCAATCTCACCCAAAAGAATCCCATCTCACGGCTGTTAAGCGCATCATTAGATATATTAAGGGAACTTGTGATTATGGATTATAGTATCCTAAATCTGATGAGTTTTGTGCAGTAGGGTTTTGTGATGCAGATTTTGCGGGAGATAGAGTGGATAGACGAAGCACATCCGGCATGTGTTGCTTCCTTGGAAGCTCACTCAATATGTGGTCAAGCAAAAAGCAAGCCACAGTGGCTTTATCTACAGCTGAAGCAGAATACATTTCCGCATCTGCATGTTGCACCCAATTAATTTAGTTAAAAACACAATTAGAAGATTACAAATTAAAAATCAATAGTATACCCTTATTTTGTGATAATATGAGTGCTATAAACATCTCAAAAAATCCTGTTCTGCACTCAAGAACAAAGCACATTGAAATTAAATATCATTTATTAGAGAACATGTGCAAAAGGGAACTATTGATATTCAATTTGTAAAATCTGAAAACCAAATTGCTGATATTTTTACAAAACCACTCTGTGAAGACAGATTCTGTACCTTGAGAAAGAGTTTGGGAATGTTTGATTTAAGTTTCATTGAAAATTTGTGAATTTTTTTAACTCTGTTCAGTTTTGTCTCGTAGGTTTGGACGAGATAAAAATTCAAGCTCGATGGAGGAGCTATGATCAAGGGGGAGGCAACGCAGATTTATATTTTCATGGGCCCCACCTAGTAATTCCTGACCCCACCATGGCAGTTTAGTTAGTTATTCTTTCTTTGAAAAATAAAATCACAAAATCCCTTGGATTGTCTTTTCAAATCTTGTTGGAAGAAGTATGTTGTCAAATCATATCTTTTCCTTCCAACTAATCCCTTGATTCAAGGAAAACTCCCTCTTTATCACTTTTTGAAACTCCCATTTGGATAATAACCGCGCCATTATGGTCATTAACCTCCCATCATCTCTCTCCAATCCTCATTTATTGCACCACTAACCTCCTTCCACCCTCACTCTCTTTCGGCACTCACCTCTTCATATTCAACCTCTTCATTTCTCCTACCATGAAAAAGAAAACTGCACTTAAGAGAAATAGCCGAACCCCCATTCCAAAAAAAACCCACCTTTTTCATCACCTCCAACCCATACACATATCCATCTCCATTCTGCCTCATCTTCTACTCACTCACCTCCTTCCAAAAGAACCGAAACCATGCGCCGTAAGGTTGTTGCCAAGAAAACGTCTGGGAAAGGCAAATCTGGAAAGGCCAAGGAACCTAGTGTTGAAGAAGATGAAGACGAGTCTCACACCTCGCCCCCTCAATCATCGCCGAAAATATCCACCCCACATGCAAGGAGCTCTCAAAAGAGGCAGAAAAGCTTTGTGTTGCATGAGACTAAGGAACCTGCGAATTTGGAGTCACTCGAATTCAAGAACAAGTTTCACAAACCTCATTCCCACTTTGATCCCTCTAGGTTCTACTCATGTGCGTTCTATGAGTTTCACAAAGAGGTCCTGCTGAAACGCCATCTCTGCCCCTCTTACTTGGTGAATCTTGAAAATCTGGCCACCAAAGGAATCAACTTTTCTTCTCTGTTTGATGCTCTGAAATGGACCCCTCTAGTTCACATTCAGAAACTGGTTTACCCGGGGCTGGTCCAGGAATTCTATGCAAACATGCGTTTGATTGATGGCTCAATCCATTCTTACGTCAAGCGTGTTTACATAACTCTCAATCCGCAAGCCATAGGTACTGCTCTTGGGTATGAAGATGAAGGACCAAAAGTTTACATGATTGATAAATGGGATGATCAAGTAGGAGTCACACAACAAGCTGTCTTGCAACACATCTGTGCAAACCTTTCTGGATTAGATGGATTAATCCCAACTCACAAAGCACTTGGCCCGGAGAACTCTCTATTGCACCGTATCATCACTCATATCCTCACTCCTCAAAGTGGTTCTCACCATAGAGTAACAGTTTCTGATTCTACTATCCTATTTGCTCTCATTACTTCTACCCCAATTTCATTTGCTTATATTATGATACGTCATATGTGGGAAGCAGTAAAGAGTACTAAAAAGGCTAATCTTCCATATGGCATATTCCTTACATGTATATTTGAGTACTTTAAGGTTGATTTGTCTAATGAATCTGTTGAGAACAAGGTTTCCATGATTAAAGGAGGAGGAGTTTCAGGCAAGAAACGCAAGCGGTCTGTTCCCTCTGATCCATCTCTCAGTGATCTGGAAAGCCGTCCTGAACCCTCAGATGTCACTCAATTAATCCGGGAAGTTCTCAAAGAGTTTCGCAACATGGCCAAACTAATGCGTAAATCTCACAAGGCTGCCCGGAAATTGGAATATGAACAGGAAAGGGCTTGGAAGAAATGTCACGAAAGATTTGGTTTCATGATTAAAAGCTTTGATGATGACATGGGAGCAGGGGATTATGATGATGATTCCGGTTCAGAGATCAATCTTTCTGATGATTAATGACTGTTTCTTTACTTTATTTGATATTGGCTCCATTAGGCTCAATCTG
This sequence comes from Arachis ipaensis, assembly GCF_059453495.1. NCBI lineage: Eukaryota > Viridiplantae > Streptophyta > Magnoliopsida > Fabales > Fabaceae > Arachis > Arachis ipaensis. The sequence goes on from NC_142443.1 coordinate 52,301,764, forward strand.
TTTTTTTGTAGGAGCATGACTTGATACTCACTGCTCTATGATACTTTGCTATTCTCTTGTTTCTTTATTATGGATATTTTGTTCTGTTGTTCATATTTTGTGCAGGTGCCCCTTGATGCCAAAAGGGGGAGGAAAATTAGTTTCCAAAAATTGAAATTGAAACTAATGAAACAGGGGAGGATTTGCTGAAACAGGGGATGAAATTTTCAAATTGAAAATTCATGATCTCCCTTGTTTAAAGAATGCATGTTGTTATTGCATTTACTATGGTTACTACTGTTGGAAATGCACTTGGCATTTGGCTTATAATGATGTTTGACAATATGTTTGTATTAATCATATGAATGCCTGATTGTTATTTCATTTTGATGAACATGCTTGTATTGAAATGGGAATATTCTTATGCATCTTGGTAAACATGTTGGTTTGAAAATTTATTTTTGGCAGTTCCTTTAAATTGTGATATCTAACAGTTGCCATGTTTTGATATGATCATATGTGATTCAAAATATTTTCCTTACTTGAATAATATGGCTCTGATATCTTAACTAGAAAATATTTGAAATTTTTAAACAACTTTGTTTTGTGGTAATGTTTGAGCAGTAAATCAGTTTATGATATCAAATGAGTTTTGATTATCAATTAAAACTGCTCATAAATCAAGCATTTAGCATCATATAACATGCTAAATAACATTGTTCTTGAAGTTTGATTGAAATGTTACAGGTTAGTGCTTCCCTTGGTAAAAATGGTATATATTAAGGGGGAGCCATGTGATATTTAGAAAGGGGGAGAAATTCAATCTTTAAAGGGAGTACTCTTACTCAATTTTTTTAAATTTCTTTCCATTTCAATTTTAATAATGTTTGTCATCAAGGGAGAGATTGATGAGTTTGGAAAACTCTAATTTAATTTTAATGATGAACAAACATTATTGAAATTTTTAAATTACAAAATTATTAATTTGATTTTCACTTAACATATATTAATTAATAATTTTGTGATGCAGGTTTTAATTGGGCCGGAAAATAAATATGTTGCTAGCCCAAACTAAAACCAACAATCAGCCTTGCTACATGTTTCCTATTATGTGGCTGAATTGTTGTATTAATGGGCCAAGCTCAATGTTATTGCAACCAAGCCCATATTTAATTTTGATGAAAGTTTCCTATGCTTGATCCGTTCCAAATTTTATCAGGAAAACAAATGTTATTATTGGGCCAGAAATTTATTGATTATTGCAACCAAGCCCAATTCCATGAGAGTTCCTCATGCTTTGTCCGAATCCATAAAGCAAAGAAAAACAAATCTTCAAATGCTTCCAACGGATTCCATTACACTTCCTGAAAGGATTTCAAAGCTAATTTAAGCATTGGGAATATAAGCAAGTGAGAGAAGATTGATTTGACTAATGGCATCATTGCTACACGCCAACTAAGGGAAGTAAAAGCAAGCTATTTTCAATTAATTAGTTTAACCACTTTGAAATTGCTTTTCTTCAGATTCTTTCTTCTCTCTCATCCCTTTCTCTCTTCGGTTATTACACAGGAAACATTGGTAGCCATGGAAGCAAAAATGAGCTACCGAAAGGAAGAGAAAGCAAGCCTAAAGACCATCACAATGATGGCAAGAAAACATACTAAAATAAAAATGAGCTGTAGCTGAGATTATCACTATATTTGGATAGATTTGGTGAGGTAATCTTGGCTTCTTCATGCTCAAAAAGGAAGAAGAAGATCACGGCCAGCCAGGGAGATTCTTAAAGCATGGCTTGTCTTTGATTCTGCTCAACCACCACAGGAAGTAGCTAGAGTGGCGAAGTGATGATTGAGGTAGAGATTAAAGCAGATGAAGTCATTATCATCATGAAGCATCAAGGGCTAGAAATCCATCTTGGAGAGCAAGCCAAGGATGGAGAGCTCGGATTGATGAAGGGTGATGATCAAGAAAGAACTAGAGGTAATTGCATGTTGAGTTTTGCATGGTTATCTCTTCTCTCTTTGTGTGGCCGAACCGGTTTCTTGAAGGAAGAAGAAGTTGGCTTGGGTTTTTAGCTTCAAGTGTGGAGGCTTCTCTCTTCTATAAAAAGGGGGAACAGTCACTGGTTGAAGCAAGGAGTTAGAAGTAAGCAGTGAGAGTGCAAGGCACAGGATTCTCAGAGCTACCTAAGCTTACAGATTTTCTTCTCCTTCAATGTATTCTGTTTAGTATTTTTCTGTTTAATTTTGTCATGTCTTGAGTCTCATGGAAAAAAGGCAAACAGTGAGGTTTGTATGAAAAAGTCATAGAGCGGAAAAAGGCAGAGAGTGCAAAATTAAAAGAAAAAGCCATAGATGTCTTAGAGTTCCTTTGTTCATCTATGTTGTGTTTCATGATTCTGTGGGAATCCCCTTGTAAGTTGGGTTAGCACTTTACAGTTTGTAATCTGGAAGATTATAGTGAAATTCCATCATTGTTGTGATGGAGACTAGATGTAGGCTGCACTGCACTTAGCAGCTGAACCAGGATATATCTGGGTGTAATCTTTCTTCTCTCCTACTCCATTTCTGTTTTCTACTGCACAGGAGCAAAAACCAAAAATGTCTCGTGCCAAGTGACGAGACAAAACGAAAAAGTCTCGTGGCTAGGGACGAGCTAAAAACAGAAAAGTATCCTCTAAGTCCAGCAAGTGTTAGCAAGCGAAAAAGGGGGCTAAGATTCAACTCCCCCCCCCCTTCTCTTAGCCACTGAAACCATCAGATAGTGATCCCAATTCCTATGTCTAGCCAAGAGTTGCTTTATCATTCACATTTAAAAACCCAAAAATCCTAATTGCTTTGTCTTAGTCATAGTTATTTGTTTAGTTTTAGAATAGACTTAGATTGGATGTTATCTTATTAGTTTGGAATTGCTCACATCTTTCTTTAGTTATTTGAATTAGTTTCTTGCACTTCAAGATTACTTGCTTGTTAGGATTCTTAGTTTAATTCCTTGCTCATGACTTGCAACCCCGGAATTCTAACCAATGTTGATGCACATGTTTGCCCATTCCTTGTGAGATGACCTGAGGTTTGAATACTTCGGTTACTTTTATTGGGGTTGAACTTGTGACAACCAATTCCCTCAAAATTTGATTCGCGAATTATTTGTCGGTTGAGGGCTATACTAGCAACGTAAAAATCTTGTGAAATTCCTTACCGACGATATTCCGACGCCATCAATTATACAACATACTGGATTTTTATTGGGATAGTAGTTGTTGTATGTAATGTTTTGACTCAGATATTTAACGAGTTCAATGCTAGAAAAATAGATCAAATGAATGTCTTCAAGGAAGTGACTAAATTGTCTCTTCATGGAAATTGTTGGAGTGACATTTGTGCTTCAGGTAAACAGGCATCCAATTGTTATTCTAAATTAATCATTTACCATTTGCATGCACGCACTTCTAAATCTAATTAAGTCAAATTAAACTGTTCAGATACTAATCATCGAGTGCGCCCTGACCAAAAACTTTGGTTATTTTCTCGTGGTATTAGGATAATCAGGTTAGTTGACTCAAGTGCCTGCTCATATCAACTAGACTACTTGTGATCAATTAAATTGAATTTGTTGATTAATTGATATATTATATTAGTAATAAGATTGATTGCTTTAATGTAATACGATTGGCCTCTTTCATTAATAATAAGACACATTTGCACAGGAAAAGTATATATATATATATATATATATATATATATATCAAGTAGGCAAGTAGCATATGAAGCTCTATATATAAGATTAATAAATATAGTTTGTTTCCCTTCCATATGGTATTGATAGTTGGATTGTCACAATGACATGCGGTCTTTCTTGTATTGAGGTAAGGTTGATTCGTAATCAACACTTTGTTTTAATACTTAAAGTTGTTTCTTGTTTTATAGTTAAAATTAATTTTCCGTGTTATAATTTTATTAATTATTATTGTTATTATTATTACTACTTTTGTTTGTTAAAAAACAAAATTCAATTTCATGCCAACTGACATTGCTAATCATCATCTTGCAAATTGTGATGCAACAAGGTATATATGTCCAAAATCTGATTAAAAAGACAAAAGAGCGGGAACAGTATCGCGATATTGTTTATGAGAAAAAGATTGCCAGAGAGAAAGAAAGACGACCTCTTCTATGCCGACAAAGACAAATTTATTACTGAAGCTTACAGAAAGAAGCTTGTTGAACGTGAGAGACAGATGGAGCTAGAACGACTTAGTGAATTTAAAGAGGAGAGAGATGATGTAGGTTCTAGCATTTTTAAAATTTTCCATATTCATTATCATGTCTTGGTTATCATCTTGATTGGTAATGGAAGAACAGTCTTGCTTTTCATTTTCTTCTATATCTCGTAATTAAATTGATGTATTATTTTATGGTTCAATTCCTATATTTTGAATTTTTTGTTTCTTGCATACTGCTGACATACAATGAATAAAATAAAAAATAATGAGGTTTATTTTAGTATAGCGACAAAATTGGTATTCTAATATTCTAGAAAATATTAACGACATATTTGCTGTTGATGATTGTGACAAATTAGAGACTCAATTGCAACTGAAATATTTGTGAGATACCTATCGATATGTTACTAGTTTAAAAGGAATTTACGATAACATCTACGATAGTATTGCAACTAATTGACTACATATTATTTTCTAGCAAATTAGACACTATTTTGTAACTTTACTTTTTCATTTAGAATAGCTTTTGTTTAGCGATAAAATTCCTAAAAATTTGATTAAGGATTTTCAAAGATCAGCTATAGATTTGCTACAAAATGTGACAGATTTGCGATCATATTAGCGGACAACTTGCGACGAGTTAGGTTCAGAGAATTCCTCGCTAATTAGCGTCAATTAAGCATTCTATTTCGTCTACGAAGTTATCTTGCATTTAGCGATGAGTCTGCTGCAGTAGAATTTGTCACTAATTAGCGATTACCGTTTAGTCTATTTCTTCAATGGAATTAGCTTTTCCTTTAGTGATGAATTTGCGACTATCTATTCAGTAGCTAAAAAATTTTCCGATGAATTAGCGACCGTTGTGTTTGCCTCACTGATATGGGACTTATAATTAACGAGGAAAGCATTAGTTGTTAGGCGGTAGCTAATCCATCATAAATTATATTTTGCGTCAGATTAGCGATGATTTTACGACTCTTTTTGTGATAGTTAATCGGCCATATTCTTGTAGTGAACGACACCATTTTGAGGGGAAAAAAAAAAAAACCAGCAGTTAGCAGCACGCCAAAACTTCCTCCCTTTCGTTCTCTAATAAATCACAAAATCTCCAAATTTTAGTGAGAAACCTTAACCTTATCAGAGCAAATTAGCCACTATCAGCCTCCACCACTATCGGTGCCGACGGTAACAACCAGCGGTTGCCATCCTTGCCTCTCAAGGGTCTGCTATTCTCCTTGCATTGTCAGAAGATCAATTCGGAGCTGCTATTGGCGTCATCGTCTCGGTCCTCCCTTTTCATCAAGCCTGGATCTGTCCTCGTTGTCGTCAATGGCCCTGAACTCATCATTTCTATCCGTGATGAGCTTGTGGCATCGCCATTGCAAAGGGCTCTCTCCCTCTCTCCTTCCCTCCCTCCCTCCCTCCGAATTCAACATCCCTCTTCAAGCTCTCTCGCTCTTTCAGCTGAAATTGATGATTCAAAGAACTGGTTGGTACTTTCAGCCTTCCGTAATATTGGGTACATGGGCAGAACAAACTAAGATATAGTTTTCTCAATTATCAATCTAAACAACTTGGTTGGTTTTGAATACTTTGATTCTCAGTTTTTATTTGATTGGCTTGTTCTTTGTTTACCAAACAGAGCTAGAGAAGATTGAACAATATTAGAAAGAATGGTATATTGATCGATATTAGTTTATTATTTTTCTGTTTACTACTTACTGTAGCTACAATGTTATAGATGAAACCATTGGCATTCTAAATGTGCTCTCTATATAAAGGATAGCAAACTTCAATACAATTGTAATTCCGGATGAGTTGTTTAGCCTATATCTAAATTGCTTACTCCAGGACTATTGTTCAGATATTTGCATGCATATGAATTTTGACAATATCTCTTTTTATAGAGACTCTAAATATTTGAATTATATATTAAATTTTTAATAATTTTATTTAATATTTAATTAAATTGATTAAACCTCAATTAAATTTCAGTTAAATTATTAAATTATTGAACCAGTGACCTCACAATTCATTGACCTATTCGGTTCTCGCAACCTTAATAATTATCCTCAGCGAGCTGCACGCTAAGTTACCAAAATTAATCCTGCGGGTTGATCACCTAGAGAAGTCATCGATTTTTTTATTATATATAATCACTTCACATATAACATTGAATAATATGAATGTAGGAATACGTGCTTGCGTCTACGTAGAGAGTTAGGAAAGAAACCGTTGCAATTAATGAATTATTAACTAATAACTAATTAGTAATTATGGTAAGGCAGTTATGTTGGTTTGTATATGACAGCTTGTAGTGGGTTGGTTGAGTCATCATATATCAGTCTCTATCTCATGTGTTCCAAACTTGACCAAATTAAATGCATGAATTAGATGCTCTCCGTATTATATGCACCATGCACAGCATATGCATATTACATTTGTCAATAACACCAAACACTACATATAACTGCAACTTAATTTGTTGCCACCCTTTGCAAGTTTTTGTCAATGTTTATATGTCATTCTTCTAGCCAGAGACGGATACAAGTGCAATGGCGCCCCCACTCTACAATTTGAAATTTTTTTGAGTAGTATATGATAATAATATTTATTTGTCCCCATTAGATTATTAAATTTAACCCCACAATAATTTTTCTCAACTTTTGGTGCTTAATCATCAATTTAAAATTTTATATTAGATATTCGTTAGAATGATCAACTCTCCGATTTAAACGAAATTAGTGTTATTTTTTAAATCAACTAAAAAAATATTATTTATCTTCTTTTCAAATTAGCTTTAATTTTTGCGTAACAACTATATTAATTGAAAGAAATTTTTTAACTATGAATATCAATAAGAGTCGACTTCTAATTGTGTTGGGAAGTGAATTTTTAAATAATTGTTTAGTAATATATATGGAAAGAGAGAAATTTTGATGGTAGTGTTAAGAGAAAAATTACTTAATTTTTTTAAAAAATAAAACCTAAAAGAATAGAATTTTAAATTATATATTATTATTTAAATTACTATTTTAGTATTTTAATTTGTATATTAGATATTTTGAAAACTAATCATATTTTACAATAATCATGCTATCATAAAAAATAATTATTTGTATAAAATATATATTAAAATATAAAATACATATTAAAAATAAGTTAAACAATACATATATTTATACATAGATATATAGTGGTTAATAGATAATTTAATATTTAATTTTTTATATACACATATTATTTTTATTATAAAAATTATTATCATGTTATATAAATTTTGCCCCCACTACCAAAATTTTCTGGATCCGTCACTGCTTCTAGTTAACATACCACCTTAGCTTAGCTCATACATATCTAGAATAATATTTAATTTCTACTCTTACAATTTCTATATTTATTATTATTATTATTTATTAAAGAAAGATAGTCATTAATATGAACAAGGTTATAAATATGACTACTTGAGCCAACAACATAGCAAAAATGGAATTTCTCAACAAAATTTGATTACAACCAATAATTTACATACTAATTCTGATAGAAAAAAACTAAACAAAATGCAAATTTTAAGAATTTTTAAAAAGATAATACCAACAAAAAATGCAAAAAACTTTTGGATGACTCCAAATAATTCCTACAGTTGCTACAATTGTTCCAATAAAGAAAGCTTTAATTTATCTACACAATACGCGGATGACCAACCAAACTTTTTGTTATCGTATTAAAAATATAATTATTTACGATAATATTAAAAAAATAAAAAAAATAGTCAAAACTTTTTTTATTTAGTTTTTATTAATGACTATAATAATTAATAAAAGTTAAATAAACTAAATTCTGGCTGATTTTAGCTAAATTTTTTTATTATTTGTGTATACCTCTTCCGATCACCTTTTAGAATAAATGCCCTATAATATAGATTTAGAATTTCTATAATCCAAAGATTTGCTATCCTTCCAAAACGAAATTAAAATATAAGACAAAGTAAAAAATTAACAAAGAAGAAGACCTATCACAATGAACGCTCTTTTGCGATGTCTTTGTCTTTACCAAATGATCTTTGTACAAAAAACCCCATGAAAAAAGTAATAAGTAATATTATGTATTTTATATAAATATATATATTATTTAATTTATTTTTAATGTGTATCTTGTATTTTAATATATATTTTATATTACTAGCTAATTTTAGTATCTATCTAACATAATTAAAAAATAACTACAATAACACATTATTAAAAAATAACTACAATAACACATTTGGCATACAAAGTTTACCACCACACCATCTACAATTACTATTGTCATAAAATTATTTGTTTCAAAATTTTAATGAAGTTGATAAATATGAATAATTATATTTTTAAAAATTTTCTCATACATGCAAAGTCTCTCTTTCTTTTTTGGATTTTGTGTGAATTATAAATAATTTTTATTTTTTTGTTTGTCTTATACTAAAATTATTTCTTTTTTTTGGTTGATAAAGATTTATGTATAGACCTTTTAATTATAAAAATATTAATATCATATCATGAAACTATTGATCATAAAATTTAATCTGTTAAAAAGATATTATACCTAAATATTAGTAATTAAAGATGACCTTATTAACCAATCGATTGTTTAAACCATTGACGTAATTGTTCATTAATGCATATGCAAGTAAAAATATATTGTTTTGGAGCTCTCATCATATAAACTATGATGAGATAATACATAAGTAAAATCCCTCTTATAATACTTTTAATAAAAAAATATAAAACACAATTATTGAGAAAAAAATCCAATTATAAGCAATTAGCTATAATAATAATAATAATAATAATAATAATAATAATTGTTATTATTAATAATTGTATAAAAGTTGGCATATATAGCTAGCTCACGAGACTATCAATAATCTTACTGCACCTTTGGGAGGCTGGAAAAGTTCCCTGCTAAGGGCAAAGGTTTTCCTTGTTTATTGGACCCCTAAGTGTTGGACTCCGCCGACTAAATTGGAGAATATCCATATATAAAATTCAAGCATGATATATTATCCCAAAATTATTAAACAAAATAAAACATAAAAAATGATGATGCATCTGGTTGATGCAAAAGTGGATGGTGTGGTCCAAAAACTCATCCAAAATTCCTTGCGGGACACCCTCTTCCTTAAATAATGATTATTATTATTTATTATGATTTTTAATAATAAATAACACTAAAGTACTTGGCGGAGGAGATGAACCATGTGTCACACTATGTGAGAATGTGTGCTTTGTGCGTACCAAACTAAGAACAATATAATATGGAAAAGGAAAAAATAAATAAATATATGGGGTGATGTGGGAGCAACAGAACAATATTGAACATTATTATAAATATATATGTTGAGAAGTTGTCTACATGGGTTCTAGACAATACAAAGAAACTTGGAGAAGATACATGTAACACAAACTATCTCAATTTGGACATTTTCTTGTTTAGTAGACATGCATACATAAGCAAAACGATATGATTTTGAGGAATATACCAACATTTGGTGATGAACATAAATGTGATGATACGTGTCCCTTCCATATATTATTATTATTATTATTATTATTATTATTATTATTATTATTATTATTATTATTATTATTATTATTGACATGTAATCATAAACCTATATAAACATTGAACGCAGCAACATATACAATTATTCTTCCCTTAGCTTTCTAGAAATTTGAACATATTTTTGAAAAATATATTTATGCACACTTCAGCATGTTGCTTCCATCACTATTTTTTTAAACCAAAATTAAGGAAAGGAAAAGAAAAGAAAAACCTTGTGGTTTTTTAATTACTTTATGTAATTGTAATAATTAGATTATTGTTTTGAAGTTGCTATTGCTTCTCACATATTATATTTACAAGAACAGGTTCATATTCACCAAGCTTGTTTTGTTAAAAATTATCAACTCAAGTTTAAACTTTTTACATTCATGGTTAGAGATATAACCACCGAAGTAATTTCTCCTATCAACATGTTAAATATTTAGGAGAAATAATTTAATAACATAATATCAGAATTTATATAAATTTAAAATTTAAAATTTAATTTTTGTTGACTCAAAAGAAAGAATTTTAGTATAAGATAAATAAAAATAAAAGAAGAGTCTGTAAAAATTCATACAAATCTAAAAAAATTTTTGCATAAGAAAATGTCTTAGAGATAATCATTCATGTATCTCATCTTATTAGTTTAAGTTTTTTCAAAAAAAAGTAATTTTAAGTTAGATAGATTGCTTAAATTTAAATTTATAAACTTCAGAATTACTCTTAAAATTTTGGGTTAGAATGTGCCCATTTGATTGATCATGAGTTTTCCTTTAATATGTCAATTTGAATTTTCTTACATTTTGGACTGATTTGTTTTCCTTTTTAATTTTTTCATTTTTTTTCATAGAATGTCGTCTAAGGAATACTATGTGTTTGTGTACACGTTGGTTGTGGGAAATTGTAAATTGTAACCTTCTCTTTTTCAAATTTGCCATGGGAAATGTGTTTTAGGCTAGATTAAAGGGTGATATGTAAATTGTAATTTTAAAGGGAAAGAAAGAGGAAAAAATGTAGTGTTAAATTTTGAATTTTTACACCGCAAATTCTTGGTTTTCTTCCAAAATTTTAACTCAATGAGCAAAACTTACATCAATGAAAATTAAGCAAATTTATATGTTGTTGTAATATGAATGTCTTTTAATAATTTATAATTTTTTTTTTTATTATATGGACGGCTTAATTTTTTAATAGTGAAAATTTTAACTTCGTAAGATAGACTGAAATTAATGAAATTTAAAAATATAAACTTTATATTATATAAATAAAGAAGTATGGTCTAAATCAAACACACACAACACTACATAAAATACTTCTCTTTATATGTACGTTCATTGACATATAAAAGAGTGAATATATAATGATGATTGAGATAATAATATTAGTGAATATTAATGTATTATTTTCTCTTCCTTATTTATTTATTTTGCAACATGTTATCAGCATGAAACTCTAATCAAAATTTAGGAAGGCATAGATAATAAATTTTTATTATATCAAAACTCTCTCATCTTGAATTTAATACTCTTAATATATCTGGAATCAACTACTTATCATGGATATTAGATGCCAAAATTCATCTTGATTCAATCGATCTTGGAGAATGAAGAGAGAACTTTTGCGTGATCTAGAAATTTGCAGATAAATCCTCGTTGCAGGTATAGCTTCTAAACCAACAAAAATCCTTTCTTACAAACGTTTTGGTTGTCACAAGTAACAAACCCCTTTTAAAATTGATAACCGAAGTATTTTAACCACGGGTCGTCTTCTCAAGGAATTGCAGGGAAGTATGTTCTTATTATTGGTTATGAGTCTTGTAAATTGGGAATTTTGAAAGTAAGGAACAAGTATGTTAAATGATAAGAAAAATAAAATAGTAATAATAAAATAAACTCTTGGCAAGGTATTAGAACTGGAAGTCCTATCCTAGTTATCCTTATCAATTGTGATGAGAATTGGATTTTTCTCCCACTTTGTTAACCTCTGACTATGAAGGTAAGTTAAGTGGAGGAATTAATTTTGATTCCTCGGGTCCTAGTCTTTCCTTGGGAAAGGCTAGAGTTAGTGGAACTCGAATTAATTCTTGAAGAATTCCAATTTTCAATCAACAATGAGTTTGATAACTCAAGAGTCTCCAATGATTCAACCAAAGCCAAAAGGGAAAATTCTAAATTAAATTAAAAGCATTCATAAATCCGAAACACATCAAATTACATCTATGATGGTTTCAGTGGCTAAGAGAAGGGGGGGTTGAATCTTAGCCCCCTTTTCTTATGTTGCTAACACTTGCTGAACTCAGAGGAGACTTTTCTGTTTTAGCTCGTCTCTGGACACGAGACTTTTTGTTTTTGCTCGTCACTTGCCACGAGACATTTTGATTTTTGCTCCTATGCAGTATAAAACAGAAATGGAGTTGGAGAGAGGAAAGATTACACCCAGATATATCCTGGTTCAGCTGCTAAGTGCAGTGCAGCCTACATCCAGTCTCCATCACAAACATGATGGAATTTCACTATAATCAATCTGATTACAACTTGTAAAGTGCTAACCCAACTTACAAGGGGATTCCCACAGAATCATGAAACACAACATAGATGAACAAAGGAACTCTAAGACATCTATGGCTTTTTCTTTTAATTTTGCACTCTCTGCCTTTTTCCGCTCTATGGCTTTTTCATTACAAACCTCACTGTTTGCCTTTTACCATGAGACTCAAGACATGACAAAATTAAACAGAAAAATACAAAACTGAATACATTGAAGGAGAAGAGAAAACTGTTAGCTCAGGTAGCTCTGAGAACTCTGTGCCTTGCACTCTCAAATTTTCTCCTTGCTTCAAATAGTGGCTGTCCACCCTTAATATAGAAGAGGGGAGCCTCCACTTATTGAAGCCAAAACCGAACCAACTTCTTCCTCCTTCAACAAAACCGGTTCGGCCACATAGAGAGAGAAGAGATAACCATGCATTAACCAACATGCAATTACCTCTAGTCCTTTCTTGATCATCACCCTTCATCAATCCGAGCTCTCCATCCTTGGCTTGCTCTCCAAGATGGAATTCTGGCCCTTGATGCTTCATGATGATGATGACTTCATCTGCTTCAATCTCTGCCTTCAACCATCACTTCGCCACTCTAGCTACTCCCTGTGGTGGTTGAGCAGAATCAAAGACAAGCCATGCTTCAAGAATCTCCCTTGCTGGCCGAGATCTTCTTCTTCCTTTTTGAGCATGCAAAGCTCAAGATAACCTCACCAAATCTGACCACATTTGGTAAGTATCTTAGCCATAGCTCATTTTTATTTTAGTATGTTTTCTTGCCATCATTAGCTTGATGGTCTTGATGCATGCAGCTTCTTCCTTCTGTTGGTTGAAGAACATTTCTTCCATTATTTCCTGGGCAAGGACCGAAAAAAGAAGAGAAGCAAATAGAGAGAAAGAAGAAAGAGAAAAGCAAAGCTATGAGAGTTATGATAGATAAATTAATTAGGTGCATTTCTCCAAGCTTGTGAAGTAGCGTGTAAGCTACCATTAATTTCCATCATATCACTTGACTTTTTCTCTTTCATATTCCCAAGGACTACATTAACTTTTCTTTATAAAATTTGAATTCCATAATAAGTTAATGTGAAGTCCGTTGGAAGCATGCAACCAAAGTTCAATGAGTTGGGTTTTCATCTTTGTGCCTCAATTCCATTTTTCCTTTCGGACCATGCATGCATAACAAATTGGGCTTAGTGATACTATTTAAATTCTGGCCCATTTGGTTAACATTTGCTTTCTTGATGAAAATTGTTTCGGATCAAGCATAAGAGGCTCTCATCAAAAATTAACCATGGGCTTGGTTGTAAGCAACATTAAGCTTGGCCCAACAATATAAAATTTCAGCCACTTAGTATATAATCATGCAACAAGGCTGGTTTTTGGGCTTAAGCCAGAAACTCATTTTTTGGCCCAAATTTAAAACCTGCAACAAAAATTATTTAATCAAATCAGATTATTAATTTTTGCAGTTAATTATTTTTAATAATGTTTAGTCATCATAAATATTAATTAAGAGTTTTCCAAACTCATCAATCTCCCCCTTGATGACAAACATTATTAAAATTGAAATGAGAAAAAAATTTTGAGATTGAGTAAAGAATACTCCCTTTGATTTGAATTTCTCCTCCTTTCAAAATGTCACAATGCTCCCCCTTGATGTATGCTTATGTTACCAAGGGAAGCACTTAACCTGTAACATTTTTAAATCAAGCTTCAAGTAACAATGTTATTTAGCATGTTTTATGATGCTAAATGCTTGATTTATGAGCAGTTTTAATTGATAATCAAAACTCATTTGATATCATAATCTGTTTTACTGCTCAACCAATTTCAAACAAAAAAATTTCAAAATTTTTCAAATCCTTTCCTGTTAAAGATATCAGAGCAAAACAACATGATGGAAAAGTATTTGAAGTACACATGATCAAAACAAGGCAGTTTTAATGTATTACACAATTTAAAGGAACTGTTAAAAATAAGTTTTCCAAACAATAAGTTTATCAATGATGAATCAACAGCCAGGCATCAAAAAAACATCATTATAAACCAAATACAGTTCAAGCAGCAACCATAGTGAATGCAATAACAACATGCATTCTTTGAACAAGGGTGATCATGAATTTTCAATTTGAAAATTTCAACCCCTGTTCCCCTGTTTTTCAGCAGCCCCTGTTTCGTTCCAATTTCAATTTTGGAACCTTAAATTCCTCCCCCTTTTGTCATTATGGGGGCACCTGCACAAAACATTGTTATAGAAAACAGAATATGCCATATAATAGTCCAAAACATAACCAAATGGTGTCATCAAAGTATCACCTAGGTAGCTAGTGTCAATTGCAACCCTAACAAAAAACAAAAGAACTAATTGAGCCAAATTGTGCCAATATCAAATAGTAACCAGAGAGTTAATCATCAAAGAGATTAAAGTAAGGTTCCTCCTCGGCGCCATCACTGCCAGTTTCTTTTTCAAGACTTTCCAACATTAGACTGACTCTCTCTTGACATTTTTTCCATGCCAATTCATTCTCATAAGCAAGTTTGCGGGCAGACTTGTGAAATTGAACCATGAGATCGGACATATTGGTGAATTCTGTGAGAATTTCTTTGAGGGAACTAGTCGTCTTTGAGGATTCTGGGCGGCCTTCAAAGTCATCATCAGATTTCTTTCCTCTTTTTGCAGCTCCGCCTGCTCTAATCATGGAAACACAATTCTCTACATCCTCATTGGTTAAATCTACCTTAAAGTACTCAAAAATGCATGTAAGAAACATTCCATAAGGTAGATTGGCCTTTTTTGTACTTTTCACAGACTCCCACATGTGACGAATCATAATATAGCTAAATGAAATAGGAGTTGAAGTAACTAAAGCAAATATTATGAGACAATCAGATACAGTTACCCTGTTGTGAGAACCACTTTGAGGAGTGAGAATGTGAGTTATGATGCGGTGCAGCAGAGAGTTAGTTGGACCCAAAGCCTTATGAGTCGGAACAGTTCCATCTAGGCCAGACAGATTTTCACAGATTTGATGAATCACTTGCTTGTATGTAACTCCTACATGTGAGTCCCATTTATCACTCATATAAACCTTTGGCCCTTCATCAATGTATCCAAGGGCAGAAGAGATTGTTTCAGAATCCAGTATGATCTGAACCCGTTTCACATAAGAGTGAAGGCTGCCATCAATAAACCTTAGATTTGCATAGAACTGCCTAACCAGCCCTGGGTACACCATTTTATGAATATGAAGCAGAGGTGACCATTTAAGGCCTTCAAACATGGGCTGTAAATCGAGTTCTTTGGATGCCAGAGATTTTAGATTCACTAGATAAGAGAGACACAAATGCCGTTTCTCCAGGACTTCATTGTGGAATTCAAAAGCAGCACACGTAGAGAACCTGGAAGGATCGAAATGTGAGTGTTGTTTGTGAAACTTGTTCTTGAACTCCATTGACCCAAGGTTTGCGGGTTCTCTGGTCTCATGGAACTCGAAACCCTTCGTCTTTTTGGAACTCTTTCTGGATGCATGTGGAGAGGTTCTTTTCGGCGATGATGGAGAAGGTGAGGTATGAGACTCCTCTACTTCCTCTTCAATGCTGGGCTCCTTCGCCTTCTCGCTCTTCCTTCTTCCAGAAGATTTTTGAGCGATAACTTTGTGCCTCATAGTCTCGGTCCACTTGGAGGGGGGTGAAAGAGAAGAGGAAGAGGTGGAATGGATGTGAATGTGGGTATGTGATTGGGGTGTAGAAGGTTTTTGAGATTGGCGAATTCTCTCACTCTTCCTTGGGGCTGTTTTCTTTTTCATAATGAAAGAGATCAATGGAGATGGAAGTTGGAGATGAAAAGGTGGCCGAATAGTGAGGTGAGTGATGGGAGGTTAGAGAAGCATTAAATGCTTAATTGGAGAGAGAATGAAAGAAGTTATTAGTTATTACCCATTAAGAGAGCGGTTATTATCCATGGGGGTTTCAAAAACTGAAAAGAGGTTTTCCTAAATCAAGGGATTAGTTGGAGGGAAAGATTTGATTTGACAACATGCTTCTTCCAACAAGATTTGATGAGACAACCAAGGGATTTTGTTGATTTAATTTTTTTTAAAAGAAATGAAACTAACAAAACTGTCATGGTGGGGTCAAGGAATTTTGGTGGGGCCCATAAAATTCAAATTCTGCGTTGCCTCCCCCTTGACCACAGCTCTTCCATTCTGCCATTTATTGTTTCTCGTCCAAACCTACGAGCAAAAACTGAGCAGAGTCAAATATTCACAAATTTTCAATGAAACTTAAATCAAACATTCCCAAGCTTGTTCTCAAGGTACAGAATCTGTCTTCACAGAGGGGTTTTGTAAAAATATCAGCAATTTGGTCTTCTGATTTTACAAATTGAATATCAATAGTACCCTTTTGCACATGTTCCCTAATAAAATGATACTTTATCTCAATGTGCTTGGTTCTTGAGTGCAAAACAGGATTTTTTGAAATATTTATTGCACTCATATTATCACAAAATAGGGGTATACTATTGATTTTTAATTTGTAATCTTTCAATCGTGTTTTTAACCAAATTAATTGAGTGCAACATGCAGATGCGGAAATATATTCTGCTTCAGCAGTGGATAAAGCCACTGTGGCTTGTTTCTTGCTTGACCATATGTTGAGTGAGCTTCCAAGGAAGCAACACATGCCGGACGTGCTTCTTCTATCCACTCTATCTCCCGCATAATCTGCATCACAAAACCCTACTGCACAAAATTCATCAGATTTAGGATACCACAAGCCATAATCACAAGTTCCCTTAATGTATCTAATGATGCATTTAACAGCCGTAAGATGAGATTCTTTTGGGTGAGATTGAAATCTTGAACATACACCCACACTTTGAACAATATCCGGTCTAGAGGAGGTAAGGTACATGAGTGAACCTATCATTCCTCTATACCTTGTTTCATCCACATCTTGGCCATCATCATCCTTTTCAAGTTTTGTATTAGGATGCATTGGAGTGCCCATTGCTTTGGAATTTTCTAGGCCAAACTTTTTAATAAGTTCTTTTGCATATTTTCCTTGGTAAATAAAAGTACCACTAGGAGTTTGTTTAATTTGGAGGCCAAGAAAGAAAGTAAGCTCTCCCATTAAGCTCATTTCAAACTCACTAGTCATGAGTTTTCCAAACTCTTCACACAAGGAAATATTGGCCGATCCAAATACAATGTCATCAACATAAACTTGAACAAGAAGTATATCATCATTAGATGCTTTAATGAACAAAGTAGTGTCGGTGGTACCCCTTTGAAATTTATTTTCCAATAAGAAGGCACTAAGCCTTTCATACCAAGCTCTTGGAGCTTGTCTAAGACCATAAAGAGCCTTAGTTAATTTGAAAACATGATTTGGAAACTTTTTATGTTCAAAACCGGGGGGTTGTGCCACATACACTTCTCTATCAATAAAGCCATTAAGAAAAGCACATTTAACATCCATTTGAAACATTTTGAAACCTTTATGGGCGGCATAGGCAAGAAGCAACCGAATTGCTTCCATTCTAGCTACCGGAGCAAAAGACTCATCAAAATCTATACCCTCTTCTTGATCGTAACCTTGGGCCACTAATCTAGCCTTGTTACGAACAACTTGTCCATCCTCACCAAGTTTATTTTTAAAGACCCACTTAGTACCCGTTACCTTCATACCATCCGAATAAGGTACTAATGTCTAAACCTCATTCTTGTCAAATTGAGCTAGCTCCTCTTGCATGGCCTTGACCCATGATGGATCTTCAAGAGCTTGTTTGACATTGTTGGGCTCCATTTGTGACAAGAGAGCAAAGTTGCTAGGTTCGGTTTGCCTTTTGGTGGAGGATCTTGTTGTTACACCATGAGAGGGATCACCAATGATGAAGTCATGGGGATAACCCCTCATAGACTTCCATTCTCTAGGTTTTCGGCCAGGTGTTGAACTTTGATGAGCTTCTGGTGGTTTCGATGTTTCAGTTTCTCGTGTCTGCTCAGGAGATAAAATGGAAGTTTCTCCTTCAATCTGACGAGACAGAATCGGGCTGACAGATTCTTCATTATGGACAGATTTGGGATTTTCTTTGCTTGTTCCATCCTCTTCACAATCTGAATCAATATCCTTCATAATGCTGGGAATTAAGTTAGAATCACAAAAAGTAACATGTATGGATTCCTCTACTGTCCTATGTTCCTTGAGATAAACTCTATAGGCCTTGCTTGTGGTGGAATATCCAACAAACATTCCTTCATATGATTTTGGATCAAATTTTCCAAGATTTTCTTTATTGTTAAGCACAAAGCATTTGCATCCAAAAACATGAAAGTACTTAAGATTTGGAGGGGTTCCTTTCCATAACTCATAAGGTGTTTTCTTTAACCCTTTTCTAATGATAG
Organism: Arachis ipaensis; assembly: GCF_059453495.1. Taxonomy (NCBI): domain Eukaryota; kingdom Viridiplantae; phylum Streptophyta; class Magnoliopsida; order Fabales; family Fabaceae; genus Arachis; species Arachis ipaensis. Next base: position 52,320,497 of record NC_142443.1, read on the forward strand.
TTCTATTCAAAATATAACATGCTGTGTTCACAGCCTCAGCCCATAAGAATTTAGGAATTTCATTCTCACATAACATAGCCCTAGTCATTTCTTAAAGGCTTCTATTCCTTCTTTCAACCACCCCATTTTGTTGAGGGGTTCTAGGACATGAAAAGTTATGAGAAATCCCTAAGTCATCACAAAATTTTTCAAAATCTTGATTTTCAAATTCTCTTCCATGATCACTTCTCAAATGGGCAATTTTCAAATCCTTTTCATTTTGAATTTTCTTACAAAGGGTGGAAAAAGCATGAAAGGCATCATTCTTATGAGTAAGGAAAAGTACCCAACCAAATCTAGAGTAATCATCTACCACCACAAGACCATAATGTTTACCTCCTAAACTTTGAGTTCTAGTAGGACCAAAAAGATCAATATGTAACATTTCCAATGGTCTTTTGGTTGAGATTCCATCTTTTGATTTAAAAGAGGATTTTACTTGTTTGCCTAATTGACAAGCGTCACAAGTAAGATCCTTATCAAACTTGATGTTTGGGATTCCTCTAACCAAATTTCTTTTAACTAGCTTAGAAATTTGATACATGCTAGCATGTCCCAATTTTCTATGCCAAAGCCATTTTTCAGATTCAAAAGATGTGAAGCATGTTACATTTTGTTCCTTTAAATCCTCAAGAGTTAATCCATACACATTGTTACATCTTTTAGCTTCAAGAAGAACATTCCCAGTTTTTTCACACACAACTAAACAAACAAATTTCTTAAAGATAACTTCAAAACCCAAATCACAAAGTTGACTAACACTAAGCAAGTTATGTTTCAAGCCATGTACAAGGAGAACATCATTTATACAAGAAGAAAAGTTTTTACCAACTTTCCCAACAGCCACAATTTTTCCTTTTGCATCATCACCGAAAGTGACAAGTCCTCCATCATAGTCATCAAGCTTTATGAAAAAGGTTGCCTTTCCGGTCATATGCCTAGAGCATCCGCTATCCATATACCACACATTTTCCTTCCTTTTGGATGCTAGGCACACCTACAAAACAATGCTTAAGTAACCTTAGGTATCCAAATTTTTTTGGATCCTTTTACGTTAAACCATCTTCTATGTCCTAAGCCATTGTAATAAAAAACAATTTTATAAACCTTATTGCCAACCATTCTTTCACCGAAAAAGCATTGAATTGGAAAATGTCCATTCCGATTGCATAGTCTACAAAACCTTGGAGTTGCATTTTTGTTAAAGTAGGTGGGATCTTGAAATCTTGTGTCATTAGAAGATGAAGCAATATTTTCAAAATGTGAATTTTCAGATTTATAAAACCCCAACCCAGCCTTATCATAAAGAGGTTTTTGACTAGCCAAGATGTGATTTAAACTTTCGGAACTTTGTGTAAACTTGGCCAAGTCATCCTTAAGTCTTTTAACCTCTTTAAGCAACTCTTCATTTTGCTTAAAACAGTCCACATATGCAAGAACACAATGGTTACTTTCACAGCTCCTAACTTGGGCTCTTAACTGCTTATTTTCTTCAACAAGATCACAAGCAGTTTCGGCCTCTCTCACTTTTTCTTTTAGAAAACTGTTTTCGGCCTTAAGAATGGTAATTTGCTGTTCAAGTTCTTGATTTTCCAGCAGAAAACATCTTATTTTTTCAGAAAGGTGGTCTATCATAAGATGAAGATCTTCAGTGTTAGGGTTATGAAAGACTACCTGATCTATGTGGTCTGCCATGAGACATGTCTGTGACTTGGTCTCGGTTTCTTCATCATCATCATCAGAGTCATTCTCCAAGTCTTCCCATGTGGCCATCAGTCTTTTCTTCTTTCCTCTTTTCGGCTTTTCCTCCTTCTTCAGCTTGGGACAATCAGATTTGAAATGCCCCATTTCCTTGCAATTATAGCAAGTTACCTTGCTAAGGTCTTTCTTTACTCTCCTTGTGCCGCTGCCTTTGCCTTTGAGCTTAGCCATTTTCCTGAATTTTTTTGCAAATAAAACAAACTCATTTTCAGAAGAGTTATCACTGGATTCATCATCCAGAGGGTTAGTCACAGAAGAAAATGCAATTCCTTTCTTTTTTTGTATCCTTTTTTTAAATAGGTATTTTCAAAAGCAAGAAGATTTCCTCTCAAATCATCAAGTGTCATGGAGTCTAAGCTACTGCTCTCAGAAATAATTAAAGCTTTAGTTTCCCACTCTTTTGTGAGACATCTCAACACTCTTCTCACTAGCACAGAATCAGAATGTGTAATTCCCAGAGCATCTAAGCCAACAATGATAGCATTGAACCGTTCGAATAGTTCATCAATGGACTCTCCTTCCTTCATTGCAAACATTTTATATTCTCTATTTAGCATATCTGTCTGAGTTTTCTTGACAATGGTGGTTCCTTCATGGGTGATTTGCAACTTGTCCCAGATTTCCTTTGCCGTTGTGCATCTTGATACCCGTTGGTACTCCTCGAAGCTGATAGCACAATTGAGCAGATTTATTGCCTTGGCATTTAACTCCACCTTCTTCCTATCTTCCTCGGTCCATCTTGCTTCTAGTTTGAGAGAAACAACTCCTTCTGCACTTGTGATAGTTGGAAATTGAGGCCCTTCGAGAATAATCTTCCAAAGTCTGTAATCCACTGCTTGTACGAATATCTTCATCCTCTCCTTCCAATAGGTATAGTTTTTCCCATTGAAAAGAGGAGGTCTGTTGCTTGATTGACCTTCAGTTAGATTATAGGACACCACATTTGCGCCACTGTTTTCTGCCATGAGGATCTTTACTCCAAGCTGTAAAGCTTGATCTCTTTGAGACCAAGCTCTGATACCAATTGATGGTTTCAGTGGCTAAGAGAAGGGGGGTTGAATCTTAGCCCCCTTTTCTTATGTTGCTAACACTTGCTGAACTCAGAGGAGACTTTTCTGTTTTAGCTCGTCTCTGGACACGAGACTTTTTGTTTTTGCTCGTCACTTGCCACGAGACATTTTGATTTTTGCTCCTGTGCAGTATAAAACAGAAATGGAGTTGGAGAGAGAAAAGATTACACCCAGATATATCCTGGTTCAGCTGCTAAGTGCAGTGCAGCCTACATCCAGTCTCCATCACAAACATGATGGAATTTCACTATAATCAATCTGATTACAACTTGTAAAGTGCTAACCCAACTTACAAGGGGATTCCCACAGAATCATGAAACACAACATAGATGAACAAAGGAACTCTAAGACATCTATGGCTTTTTCTTTTAATTTTGCACTCTCTGCCTTTTTCCGCTCTATGGCTTTTTCATTACAAACCTCACTGTTTGCCTTTTACCATGAGACTCAAGACATGACAAAATTAAACAGAAAAATACAAAACTGAATACATTGAAGGAGAAGAGAAAACTGTTAGCTCAGGTAGCTCTGAGAACTCTGTGCCTTGCACTCTCAAATTTTCTCCTTGCTTCAAACAGTGGCTGTCCACCCTTAATATAGAAGAGGGGAGCCTCCACTTATTGAAGCCAAAACCGAACCAACTTCTTCCTCCTTCAACAAAACCGGTTCGGCCACATAGAGAGAGAAGAGATAACCATGCATTAACCAACATGCAATTACCTCTAGTCCTTTCTTGATCATCACCCTTCATCAATCCGAGCTTTCCATCCTTGGCTTGCTCTCCAAGATGGAATTCTGGCCCTTGATGCTTCATGATGATGATGACTTCATCTGCTTCAATCTCTGCCTTCAACCATCACTTCGCCACTCTAGCTACTCCCTGTGGTGGTTGAGCAGAATCAAGGACAAGCCATGCTTCAAGAATCTCCCTTGCTGGCCGAGATCTTCTTCTTCCTTTTTGAGCATGCAAAGCTCAAGATAACCTCACCAAATCTGACCACATTTGGTAAGTATCTTAGCCACAGCTCATTTTTATTTTAGTATGTTTTCTTGCCATCATTAGCTTGATGGTCTTGATGCATGCAGCTTCTTCCTTCTGTTGGTTGAAGAACATTTCTTCCATTATTTCCTGGGCAAGGACCGAAAAAAGAAGAGAAGCAAATAGAGAGAGAAGAAAGAGAAAAGCAAAGCTATGAGAGTTATGATAGATAAATTAATTAGGTGCATTTCTCCAAGCTTGTGAAGTAGCGTGTAAGCTACCATTAATTTCCATCATATCACTTGACTTTTTCTCTTTCATATTCCCAAGGACTGCATTAACTTTTCTTTATAAAATTTGAATTCCATAATAAGTTAATGTGAAGTCCGTTGGAAGCATGCAACCAAAGTTCAATGAGTTGGGTTTTCATCTTTGTGCCTCAATTCCATTTTTCCTTTCGGACCATGCATGCATAACAAATTGGGCTTAGTGATACTATTTAAATTCTGGCCCATTTGGTTAACATTTGCTTTCTTGATGAAAATTGTTTCGGATCAAGCATAAGAGGCTCTCATCAAAAATTAACCATGGGCTTGGTTGTAAGCAACATTAAGCTTGGCCCAACAATATAAAATTTCAGCCACTTAGTATATAATCATGCAACAAGGCTGGTTTTTGGGCTTAAGCCAGAAACTCAAATCTAACATGGAAAGGTTTATAAGCTAAATTGAAAAGATAAATATCAATTAAAGCAATAAAATAAAAGTAGAAACATAACTTAAAGGAACATTGAACCTGTTATGAAGAAGAAATAATCCTAAATCCTAAAACTAAATCCTAAGAGAGAGGAGAGAACCTCTCTCTCTAAAACTACATCTAAAACTAAAAATTATGAATTATGAGCTTATATGATGAATGGATGCATTCCCCCACTTTATAGCCTCTAATATGTGTTTTTCGGGCCAAAAACTGGGTCAAAAACAACCCAGAAATCGCCCCAGCGTATTCTGGTACGTATAGGCCGCGGGAAAGTGACGTGGAAGCGTCGTCTACGCGTTTGCGTGGATTGCGTTTCTGCCAGGTCACGCGTCTGCCTGATCCACGCGTTCGCGTCGTTTGGCTTCGGGGCAGCTATGGCAAATTATATATCAAATCGAAGCCCCAGACGTTAGCTTTCCAACGCAACTAAAACCGCTTCATTTGGACCTTTGTAGCTCAAGTTGTGACCGTTTGAGTGCGAAGAGGTCAGGCTGGACAACTTTAGCAGCTCCTTCAGTTTCCTATATTCCTTCCACTTTTGCATGCTTCCTTTCCATCCTCCAAGCCATTTCTGCCCTGTAATTTCTGAAAATACTTAACACACATATCAAGGCATCTAATGGTAATAAGAGAGGATTAATATTAGCAAATATAAGGTCAAAGAAGCATGTTTTCAATCATAGCACAAAATCAGGAAGGAGAATGTAAACTCATGCAAATAGTATGAATAAGTGGGTAAAGAGTTGATAAAATCCACTCAATTGAGCACAAGATGAACCATAAAATAGTGGTTTATCAACCTCCCTGCACTTAAACATTAGCATGTCCCCATGCTAAGCTTAAGAGAAGCTATAAAGGAGTGAAGAGGAATGGTAGAATGTATGAAATGCAACCTATCTATATGAATCCAACTACATGAAGAATGCTTTTTCCTACTTGGTTTAAAAGTAAATAAATTCTCCAAGAATAAATATGAACTGGATTTCACTAATTCAAATCATAAAAATGAAGTACAAATAGGCTTGTAGAAGAAAATAGCTCATGAAAGCCGGGAACAAAGAATCGAGCATCGAAACCTCACTGGAAGTGTATGCACTCTAATCACTCAAGTGTTTTAGGTTCGATTCTCTCAATTATCCACTAACCTTGCTTTCTAAGGCTTGCTCTTTATCTAACAATCAACATAAATTTAATACACAGATACACATATCAAGAGGTCTTTTAAGGGTTGTAATGGGGTTAGGGTCAAGGTAGGATTGTATTTGGCCAAGTGGACTAAAATCTGAATCCTTAATTAACTTAAACTTTCCACCTAACTTTAGACAATCCATGTAATCATAATACCACATCTAACTATCCATTAACCATGTTTTCCACATATTCATGCATTTTAATTTCAAGTACAGTACATATACATTGCTTTCACCACTTACTTTGGGGCCTTTTGTCCCCTTTTTGCTTAATTGCTTTTTTTTTCTTTTCTTTTTCTCACTTCTCTTTTTATATATATATATATATTTTTTTTTTCTTTTATTTTTCTCAATGAATATGATTAAATTATTGGATGCATGAATCATGTCCTAAAAATTTATTTCACATTTTCAGAAAATTCTAACATACTCAATTCTCAAACCAAATGTTTCCAAATTCAACTTTCCCCATACTTAATTCATGAGCACTCTCACTAGTCTAAACTAACCAAGGATTCAAATTAAGGACATTATTGTTTTCCGCTTAGAGTTAATGATGTGCTAAAGTAAAGAACAAATGGGTATAATAGGCTCAACATTGGTTTGCAAAGAATAATGAAAGTGTAAGGCCATATAGGTATGTAAGCTCAGTGAAACAAAGGCCTCAATCATGTAAGTGTATGCATACATCAAACCATGGAAATATAGAATTAAGCAAGACAAAGATCACAATTTTAGAGAGAAAAACACACACCAAAAATAAAATATTGGTTGGTAAAATGCAACCAATTCAAATAGACTCAAAAATCTCACAGGTTTTGTGTGTTCGAGCTCTAAACCATGTTCCAGTATAATATTTCTTCAAACAAGTGTAACATTAAATTTTATTCAAATTAGTGAAATACTCTTAAAAGGTTTCTTGAAAAAGAAAATATTACTTCAACCAAGTGGTAAAATATGCACAAAATCAAATAATCATGCAATCAAACATGCAAATGCAACAACTAACAAGGAAAATAAACTATTGGTGTTGAGATAGAAGAGTGACTAACCCATGGAGATCGGTATCGACCTCCCCACACTTAAAGATTGCACCATCCTCGATGCATGCTAAGATGTGCAAGTGGACGGGTTGCTTCAACTGACGTTTTTCTCATCAAGGAATGTGCGTAGGAACTTGTTTGTCTCTCCCATGTAAACGTCTTCTGGTTCTCTTCCTGGTGGCCATCCTGAAAGAAAAAGGGAAGAAAAGTAACCCAAAACAAAGATAAAAAAATAATTAAAACATGGGTTGGTTAATAATGAGGGTCTCAATTACATGGTAGCTACAACATGCAAGTGAGAAAACAATAGAAGCACATGGCATACTAGTGGTGCAAAATTTTGCAACAATGAGGGAGAGTGTGGGTAAGGAGAGGTAATGTAAATTCATGTCAATGCAAAATTAATACAAGTATAAAAGATTGGCATTGATTTAAATAATATTATCTAACCAGAATAAAACAAGTCTCTAAGCACCTAAAATAATGATGCCAGGGCATTTTGGCCAGTTTCACTGACCTTTTTTTTTACTGTTTTTAGGGTAGTTTCATGCATTTCCTTAGGAAATAAGTTAGTTTTGGGTAGATATTCACTTACATCTTGATTCGAGCTTACATTGTGCACCTTACATGATTTCATGAGGATTTTGCATGAATTTAAGGATAAATTGGATGTTGCATTTCCCATGACTTGGACTAGAACTTTGATGCACTTTATTGCTTGATTTCAGGACAAAGGAAGCAAAGAAGAACCACATTAGTGGCTACGTTAGTTACACTAATGTTAACACTAACGTGGAATGGGAGTAACTTGCAAAGTTAATGAGAAAAGTAATTGCCAATAACGCTCTCGAAGCCATCATTGCCCACGTTAAGAGTCACATTAACTAAGTTAACGTGAACTCTAACGTGGAAGAAAGAAAATGGAGCCAACGTTAGTGACACTTAACATTATCACTAACGTTGGACCAAGCTCATAAGTGGCCACGTTAGTTGCCACGTTAACTTGGTTAACGTGGCCTCTAACGTTAAGAAGTAAAGGGGAAGCCAACGTTAGTGACATTCAACTTTGTCACTAACGTTGGCCAAGTCACAATAAGCCACGTTAACTTCCACGTTAATCTAGTTAACGTGGAAGCTAACGTGAGGAGACAAAGTGGTCGACAACGTTAGTGACACCAAACATTGTCACTAACGTTGGAAGGAACCCACACAAGCCCCAATAAGCCACGTTAACTTAGTTAACGTGGGAAGTTAACGTGAAGAAGAGAGGTGATCGCCAACGTTAGTGACACCCAACATTGTCACTAATGTTGGAAATAGCCCACATAAGCCACTATGAGCAACGTTAACTCCCACGTTAACTTAGTTAACGTGGAAGTTAACGTGGATAAGGGAATGAGGAGCCAACGTTAGTGACACTCAACTTTGTCACTAACGTTGGAGATGGCTAGTATGGCCACGTTAGAAGCCACGTTAACCTAGTTAACGTGGACTCTAACGTGAGAAATAGGGGCACATTGGAACGTTAGTGACAATGGTAAGTGTCACTAACGTTCTCGAAGGTTGGCAAGCCTACGTTAAAAGAGCCACGTTAACTAAGATAACGTGGACTCTAACGTAAGGAAGAGGGAGACTTCTCAACGTTATTGGGAAAGGCAAGTCCTAATAACGTGTGCGAAGGACAAAGAGGCAACGTTAGTGGCAACGTTTGTGCCACTAACGTTGAAGATAACGTGGCTCTTACTTGGGTGAGGAACGTTAGTGAAAAAGGTGATTGTCACTAACGTTCTCGAACCCATATTTTCACTGAACGTTAACACCACTAACATCCTGAGCTAAAGTCTCTGCCCACTTCACACTTTCTCTCTACAAGTAAAGCCAAGCCCAATGAAGAAGAGAACTGCTTCAAACTCAAGATCCAAAGGCCCATACCTAAGACTTGAAGAGCTAACTAGAAGAACAGAAGAGTAGTATATATAGGAGTAGCTTTGAAATAAATTGAGAGTGGGAAATTATAGGGAGCCTCTTGGCATATAACTACTCTCTGTATTTTACTTTCTCTGCACTTCTAGTTTCATCATGTATTCTCCATCTTTGTTTTCATTTTCCAGAGCTATGAACAACTAAACCCCTTTCATTGGGTTAGGGAGCTCTGTTGTAATTTGATGGATCAATACTAGTTTTTATTATTCTTCTTCTATCTTTTCTCTTGATTTTACTTGAAAGCTTTCGATCTTCATCCAATTGGGTAGTTATCTTGGAAAAGAAGCTATTCATACTTGGATCTCTTCTGAACCTTGAAAGAGGAATGAAGAGATCATGCTAGAAATGCTTTCTCATGCTGGACCAAATTGGGTTTGGATGGATATGTGACTATAATCCTCTCAACACTTGATTTGGGAAATGCATGTGGTATAATCAGTGACCATACTTCATCTCTTCTCATGAGCAATTGACCAAGAAATTGGCTATTGATCAAGATTTGAGAGATTGAATTACAAAAAATTGTAATTCGATCACTTAAGATTGCCAAGGAGATCAATGAGTGCATTGATTGAGAAAGAGATGAAAATGAAATTGATCCGGAGAATGCAACATCTCCTGAGCCCAATGAACTCCCCATTCCTGATCTTACCCATTCTCTTTAATTTCTGTCATTTACTTTTATGAGCAATTTCCCCATTCCCATTTAAGATTCTGCACTTTACTTTCCGTCATCTACATTCAGCTCTTTATTTCTAGCATTTACTTTTCTGTTATTTACTTTCCCGCCATTTAATTTTTTGCAATTCTCAACTCAAATTCTGATTCGCTCAACTAGAACATTCCTCTAATTAAAGTTGCTTGATCAATCAATCTCTGTGGGATTCGACCTCACTCTATTGTGAGTTTTTACTTGACGACAAATTCGGTACACTTGCCGAAGGAAATTTGTTGCGAGACAAGTTTTTCGTGCATCAAGTTTATGGCGCCGTTGCCGGGGATTGATTGTGCATCAACAATGATTAAATTGGAAGATAACTAGATTGAGCATTTTTGTTTTGTTTGATTTAATTTTCTGTTTGAGTAATTTACTTTCTGTTTTAGTTAATCTCTTCCCTTCCCCCTACTTTTTCTTTGTTATTTGCCATTCATTTCACTAACCCACTAACTGTTTGATATATTGCATCACTCACACTAACAGTAATTCTGACAGATATACTGTCTGCACCTATTCTCTTTGCTTGTACTTGTTGGTTGTATGACAGGGAGAAGAAGCGGGGCTTCAACTTCCTTTGATTCTGAACCTGAGAGAACCTTCCTTAGACTAAGGAGGGAGGCAAGAAAAAAACGTGTAGTTGGTGCTGAAGAAGAGGAGGAACACTTTGAGGAATACTTTGAACCAAACATGGAAGAAAACATGGAAAACCATCGTGAAGAAGAAGCTCACAACCATGGCGGAAGAGGAAGAACAAATCATGCTGGGGAGGATAGAAGAGTTTTAGGCTCTTACATCAATCCGAACCCAGGAAATTATGGAAGTAGCATTCAAAAGCCAACCATCCATGCCAACAATTTTGAACTAAAACTACAGCTCATCACCCTTGTTCAGAACAACTGTTCGTTTGGAGGGAGTGTCCAAGAGGACCCCAATCAACATCTGACCACCTTCCTGAGAATTTGTAACACAGTGAAGTCTAATGGTGTTCATCCTGACGCCTATAGACTGTTCTTATTTCCATTCTCACTCAAGGATAAGGCAGCCAAAGGGCTGGAGTCTTTCGCAAGGGAGAGCTTGACAACCTGGGAGGATGTGATAAACAAATTCTTAGCAAGATTTTACCCTCCCCAACGAATCAATAGGCTGAGAGCTGAGGTCCAAACTTTCAGGCAACAAGATGGTGAGACTCTTTATGAAGCATGGGAGAGGTTTAAGGACCTAACAAGGAGGTGCCCACCAGATATGTTCAACGAATGGGTGCAGCTGCACATTTTCTATGAAGGCCTGTCATATGAATCAAAGAAGGCAGTAGACCATTCATTCGGAGGATCTTTGAACAAGAAGAAGACCATTGAGGAAGCCATAGATGTCATTGAAACTGTATCAGAGAATGACTACTTCTATGCTTCCGAAAGAGGGAACACGAGAGGAGTGATGGAGCTAAACAATGTAGATGCTCTGCTGGCCCAAAACAAGCTCATTACCCAGTAGCTAGCTGACCTCACCAAGAAGATGGAGAGGAACCAAGCAGTAGCAATCTCCACTTTATCAACAACCCAAGAAGGAGTGAATGAAGAAGCAGAGGGAAGTCAGGAGCAAGTCAACTACATTGGGAATTCACCTAGGCAAAACCATGATCTATACTCCAAGACCTACAACCCTGGATGGAGGAATCACCCTAACTTTGGGTGGGGAAATCAACAAGACCAAAGCCTTGATCAAAGACGGCCAAATCCCAACAATGCAGCCCCCCAACATTTCACATCTAGACCATATCAACACCCCCATAACAACACCTCTCCACATTCACATCAAAATCAAAATAACTTACCTCATCCTTCCACCTCTAATTACGATCTACAATCATTTGATAACAGACTCTCAAGGATTGAGAATCTACTTGAAGGCATAGGCAAGGAGATTCAAGACAACAAGGTGTTCAAGGAGGAAGTGCGAGCCAGTTTCAAGAACCAGGGAGACACAATCAAGAGGTTGGAATCTCAAGTGGGGTATCTCTCTGAGCAAATTCCCAAACCCACAGATGGATTCCCAAGTGACACAGAGAAGAATCCGAGAGGTGAAACAAAGAAAGTAAGATGGAAAGATTGCAAGATGGTCACTATAAGTGATAAGGAGACTGAGGACAAGCCAAGCAAGCTGTCAGAACAACCTGAAGATACCTTAGTAGAAAAGAAGGAAAAAGATCATCAAGAACCAGAAATCTCACAACAGGAGCTGCTGAGACTCTATGCACCTTTTCCCCAACTGCTCAATGGTGCTGTGGAGAAGAGAATATACTCAAGGTTTCTAGATTTGTTTGCATCTCTGCATGTCAACATACCATTCATCAAGACTATTCAACAAATGCCTGCATATATCAAGTATATGAAGGAGCTGCTTCCCAGGAAAAGCTCACTCAAGGGAGGCCAAACTATAGTGATGAACAAGGAGTGCAGTGCCCTCATTCAACCACAGCTGCCTACGAAAAGAAAAGATTCAGGGAGTTTTCATGTCCCCTGTGCCATAGGAGAAACAATGTTTGATAAAGCACTCTGCGATTTGGGAGCAAGCATCAACTTAATGCCCTTATCCCTGGTGAAGAGGCTGAAGATCAATGAGATAATGCCCACAGATGTAGTCATCAGGCTGGCAGACAAAACTCAAAAACAAGCAATAGGAGTGGTGGAAAATGTGTTGGTAAAGGTTGGAAAATACTTTCTTCCCACAGACTTCGTCATCCTGGACATGGAAGAGAGTCACACTCACCCAATCATATTAGGAAGACCATTCTTAGCTACAGCCAGAGCATTCATAGATGTGGAGCGAGGGGAGCTAATATTGAGGATCCATGATGAACGACTCAGCTTTAATGTATTCAAATTCTCACAAGAAGCAGACCAAGAGAACAAAGAACCAAGCAAAGATCATAACGAGATACTGAAAGAGGAAGCAAGCACTAAAGTACAACCAGCCCATCTGGGAAAGCCCTTGGTTGATGAACAAGGAAATAAGCAGTTGTCACAACTCAAGGAAAAGCTGGAGGAACCTAAACCACCAGAGACATGTGAAGACAACAACAAAATTCCCTTAGAAGAAGAAGTCACCAAGAGCAAGGCAACATCAAAAGGGACGAAGAAGAAGGTACCAAGGGGGTGGAGGAACAAGAAGATCCCTACGGAAGATTTCTCTCCAGGAGATAAAGTGATCTCAGCTTACTTCCCAGATATCCCTCCTAATCTCCCCACTGTACCATCTCAGTTACCTAAGGTCTTCACTATCAACAGAGTTCTCTCCTTGGAACATGTAGAGATCATTGATACAACCAATGGATATAAGTCCAAGGCAAGAGGGGAGGACTTGAAGCATTATCAACCTCCCTGATGAAGGAGAAACGTCAAGCTAGTGACGCTAAAGAAGCGCTTCATGGGAGACAACCCATGTTTTATGAGCTTTTACTAGTGAATAAGTCAATATTCATGAATTCCAACCCAAACTTGACAAACACTTGGTGAAATCCTTATATTGCAGTATATAGTGAAGAACAAGTTTGGTGTTCAAAGCGTGCCAAGAAAGCATGAATGCAACTAAGAGCATGCTAGTCTTGGAGCTTTGAACAGAACTTTTCATCACAGTGCTCCAAACTAAGTTTGGTGTCACCCCATGGTGCCACCAATGTGCATATAAGGATACACAGTTAGTTAGTTAGTTGGAGTTCATGAATAAACAAAATTTTGTCTTCTTTTTATTATTCTAGCCGTAAAGTCTAACTTGTTTTTTTTTACTTTTCTTATTTGATCTTTATAGGGAAAAGGAGAGGAGCATTGAAGGAGATTGATTGGACAATTAAAGGAGAAAGGTTCGGCCACTTCATGAAGAGAAACTACACACTTGTCTCAAGAAGGAATGCATTGGAAAATGTTGCCATGCAACATTGAAGAAAGGAGACTCTTGAGACCGAACCAATAACCCTCATAAAGTGATGATCCTTGTCCTTTCTCCATGCACAACCCCAACCGTCCATCAAGAAACCATTCCATCAATCCACACCCTCCATTCACTCACAATCTCCATATATAAGTGAGTACTAGTGCATACGTACCCCTCACACTCAAATTCCCACTCTTCACACCTTTCTATTTCGGATTTCCTTTCACTCTCTTCATTGCATTCAACCCTAAACAACCAAAAGTCTCCACACTATTGCCAACTTCACACATTAACCCTCATTCACGGCATCTTCGAGCTCTAAAAGAAGGAAGGGAAAGGAACCTATGGAGCAACACCCGTATGATGAAAAGAGATTTAGAAGCTTGCACCATGCATTGCAATACGGGTGGATGGTGGATAAGGAGATCATTTATGAGCTGGGATTTCAAGTTAGGAAAACTGAGTGTCCCGAAATCACAAAGAAGGTAGAAAAGAGAAGATGGGAGCTCCTCACTGATCCGGTCATTAAGGTGAATGCAAATCTTATAAGAGAGTTTTATGTAAATACGGTCTGATATGATAAGGCAGATGAGTCATATACAAGCTTTGTGAGAGGAAAGATTGTGGATTTTGGTCCCATGAGTGTCATGAAGGCATTAAAACTGCGGTCCATACCGTTTGAAGAAGAGAGTTATCATTCAAGAATGGATAACAACCCTAATCATGACCAGATTGTGCAAGACATTTGTGTACCAGGAGCTAACTGGGAAAGATATGCAGATAGGAGACCAAGGTTCATCAAGAGAGCAGATCTCACTCCGGAAGCAAAGGGGTGGTTCGAAATTGTAAGGAGGTCCATCCTCCCAGCAGCGAACAACTCGGAGGTGAATCTCAAGAGAGCCACACTGGTACATTGTATACTCAAAGGAGGAGAGATCAAGGTTCATGAACTCATAGCAGAAGGCATTAGAAAAATGGCAGAGAAAAGCGACTCAAGAGGAACGTTAGGTTACCCCAGCACTATCTACCGACTGTGCAAGAAAGCTGGGGTGGTGTTTGAAGATGAGGACCCAGTATGGATAAAAGAGGGCATTCCAATAACCGTTCGACGAATGCATGCTACCGCATCCCCCCTGCCTCAATGGAAGCAAAGAAAGAGGACAGCCCCTCAAGTAGTGGAAGGACAAGTCTTAGAGGGGCAAGCACCAGCCACCTTGGATATGCACGAATTGCAGAAAGCCATTGATGGGCTATCTCAACAATATTTGGAAAGCCAAGGAGCACAGAGAGAGCTTCAACTACAGATGATGGGGCAGCAAGAGGAGTCACTCTCAAGATGGATGACTCAACAAGGGGAGTGGCAAAAGCAAATGATGGATCAGCAACTGAGTCAAGGGCAACAATGGAGTGAAACATTCCACAGGATGGAACAAAGGAAAACTGAGCAACAAGAATCCATCCAGAGACTAATCAACATCCAAGCACATCAAGGTGCACATATACATGAGATGCATCGAAGACAGATAGAACAGGCAGAACTATTGGACGAGCAAAGGGCATTCGCAGAAGGAGTTTACCTGAGCGAGACTGGGCATCATATAAATACTCAAGCCAGGCTCGGTTACTTGGTAGGACAGCTGCCTATATTGCATCTAGGAATCACAAGGTATGAAGAAATGAGGGATGAATTAGCACGAGAAGAAAGACAAAAGGTGGAAGAGAGTCATGAATCAGTGAGGAAGGCACTTGAGGATTGGAAGCAAGCAAGATTGGCACGGATGCGAGGGAATGCAAGAGGACACAAAGAAGACAAACAAGGAGGAAAACATGGGCATCCACAAGAGTAAGAGGTGGTGACGTTCCTTCTTTGGTCCATCTTTTTCTATGCTTTGAATAAGGAAGATCTTGTATGAAATAGAACTTGCTTCCATGTTATGTTTAAACCTTTTTAAATTCTGTCTTTTAAGTTTTTGTGGTGAAAAGGTCTATGTTTGCTGGTCTTTATGTCACTACACCCTTACTTTACTTACTTGTATGTTTGTCCCTTTAAATCAAATGAAAAGAGAATGAGTGTTTCTAAAGACCAGAGAGGAGTTCATACTATGGAGTAAGTTCATGAGTTTATGGTGTGATCATAAGTTAGCTAAGTTGGTTCAACCACAAGGTGAGAAGACAACTATCTGTCATGAATACTGTACTTGAGAAATACCCCATGAGACTAGCTAAATAAGAAGATCCTAATAAGAAGAAGGGAAAGAACAATAAAGGTTGAAAAATAAAAGAAAAAGAGTAAGCAATAAGGCTAGGCACCAATGGTTTTAATCTTGAGGCATGTGTCTGTGGTGCTCCTGTGTGAGGGATCTACTTGGATGAATAATCTCTTAGGGGTGCCTTATCACTTGGTAACTTGGGTTAACTAACTCGGGATTATCAGCTGAAAGTCCACTATCAAGAGTAACCCTCAATGCAGAGCATTTAGTAACCCAAAGAGATGCTAGACACCAAGGTCTCAAGAAAAGAAAATAAATAAACTATGTGCCTGTGGTGTGTATGTATGGGGGAGAGACTTGAGCAAGTAAGTCCTTAGGGGTGCTTCAACACCTAGCACCTTGAACCAACTGGTTCGGGAGTGTTGGCTGAAAGCTTATTTTAAAGAGTTGCCCCCTTACAGAGCACTTAGCTTAAGAACAAAAAAATAAACCCTAAAATAACAACAAAAGGATCAATGAATAAAAGTCTCATGGAATGCAATCACAGTGAGTATTCTAGGACATGATAAAGGTCTGAAAGCCAGGAATGAACCTAAGTTGCTATGCATGAAACCACCATAAAACCAGGGACATGACTTCCACAAGAATGACTCATTTCTCTTGGCATTCCATTCATCATTCTCTTGTTCCAGTACTTGCTTAGGGACAAGCAAGCTTTAAGTTTGGTGTTGTGATGCCAGGGCATTTTGGCCAGTTTCACTGACCTTTCTTTACTGTTTTTAGGGTAATTTCATGTATTTCCTTAGGAAATAAGTTAGTTTTGGGTAGATATTCACTTATATCTTGATTCGAGCATACATTGTGCACCTTACATGATTTCATGAGGATTTTGCATGAATTTAAGGATAAATTAGATGTTGCATTTCCCATGACTTGGACTAGAACTTTGATGCACTATATTGCTTGATTTCAGGACAAAGGAAGCAAAGAAGAACCACATTAGTGGCTACGTTAGTTACACTAACGTTAACACTAACGTGGAATGGGAGTAACTTGCAAAGTTAATGAGAAAAGTAATTGCCAATAACGCTCTCGAAGCCATCATTGCCCACGTTAAGAGTTACGTTAACTAAGTTAACGTGAACTCTAACGTGGAAGAAAGGAAATGGAGCCAACGTTAGTGACACTTAACATTATCACTAACGTTGGACCAAGCTCATAAGTGGCCACGTTAGTTGCCACGTTAACTTGGTTAACGTGGCCTCTAACGTTAAGAAGTAAAGGGGAAGCCAACGTTAGTGACATTCAACTTTGTCACTAACGTTGGCCAAGTCACAATAAGCCACGTTAACTTCCACGTTAATCTAGTTAACGTGGAAGCTAACGTGAGGAGACAAAGTGGTCGACAACGTTAGTGACACCAAACATTGTCACTAACGTTGGAAGGAACCCACACAAGCCCCAATAAGCCACGTTAACTCCCACGTTAACTTAGTTAACGTGGAAGATAACGTGAAGAAGAGAGGTGATCGCCAACGTTAGTGACACCCAACATTGTCACGAACGTTGGAATTAACCCACATAAGCCACTATGAGCCACGTTAACTCCCATGTTAACTTAGTTAACGTGGAAGTTAACGTGGATAAGGGAGTGAGGAGCCAACGTTAGAGACACTCAGTTTTGTCACTAACGTTGGAAATGGCTAGCATGGCCACGTTAGAAGCCACGTTAACCTAGTTAACGTGGACTCTAACGTGAGAAATAGGGGCACATTGGAACGTTAGTGACAATGGTAAGTGTCACTAACGTTCTCGAAGGTTGGCAAGCCTACGTTAAAAGAGCCACGTTAACTAAGATAACGTGGACTCTAACGTAAGGAACCGGGAGACTTCTCAACGTTATTGGGAAAGGCAAGTCCCAATAACGTGTGCGAAGGACAAAGAGGCAACGTTAGTGGCAACGTTTGTACCACTAACGTTGAAGATAACGTGGCTCTTACTTGGGTGAGGAACGTTAGTGAAAAAGGTGATTGTCACTAACGTTCTCGAACCTATATTTTCACTGAACGTTAACACCACTAACGTCCTGAGCTAAAGTCTCTGCCCACTTCACACTTTCTCTCTGCAAGTAAAGCCAAGCCCAATGAAGAAGATAACTGCTTCAAACTCAAGATCCAAAGGCCCATACCTAAGACTTGAAGAGCTAACTAGAAGAACAGAAGAGTAGTATATATAGGAGTAGCTTTGAAATAAATTGAGAGTGGGAAATTATAGGGAGCCTCTTGGCATAGAACTACTCTCTGTATTTTACTTTCTCTGCACTTCTAGTTTCATCATGTATTCTCCATCTTTGTTTTCATTTTCCAGAGCTATGAACAACTAAACCCCTTTCATTGGGTTAGGGAGCTTTGTTGTAATTTGATGGATCAATACTAGTTTTCATTATTCTTCTTCTATCTTTTCTCTTGATTTTACTTGAAAGCTTTCGATCTTCATCCAATTGGGTAGTTATCTTGGAAAAGAAGCTATTCATACTTGGATCTCTTTTGAACCTTGAAAGAGGAATGAAGAGATCATGCTATAAATGCTTTCTCATGCTGGACCAAATTGGATTTGGATGGATATGTGACTATAATCTTCTCAACACTTGATTTGGAAAATGCATGTGGTATAATCAGTGACCATACTTCATCTTTTCTCATGAGCAATTGACCAGGGAATTGGCTATTGATCAAGATTTGAGAGATTGAATTACAAGAAATTGTAATTCGATCACTTAAGATTGCCAAGGAGATCAATGAATGCATTAATTGAGGAAGAGATGAAAATGAAATTGATCCGGAGAATGCAACATCTCCTGAGCCCAATGAACTCCCCATTCCTGATCTTACCCATTCTCTTTAATTTCTGTCATTTACTTTTATGAGCAATTTTCCCATTCCCATTTAAGATTTTACACTTTACTTTCCGTCATCTACATTCAGCTCTTTATTTCTAGCATTTACTTTTCTGTTATTTACTTTCCCGCCATTTAATTTTCTGCAATTCTCAACTCAAATTCTGATTCGCTCAACTAGAACATTCCTCTAATTAAAGTTGCTTGATCAATCAATCCCTGTGGGATTCGACCTCACTCTATTGTGAGTTTTTACTTGACGACAAATTCGGTACACATGCCGAAGGAAATTTGTTGCGAGACAAGTTTTTCATGCATCAAGTTTATGGCGCCGTTGCTGGGGATTGATTATGCATCAACAATGATTAATTTGGAAGATAACTAGATTGAGCATTTTTGTTTTGTTTGATTTAATTTTCTGTTTGAGTAATTTACTTTCTGTTTTAGTTAATCTCTTCCCTTCCCCCCTACTTTTTCTTTGTTATTTGCCATTCATTTCACTAACCCTCTAACTGTTTGATATATTGCATCACTCACACTAACAGTAATTCTGACAGATATACTGTCTGCACCTATTCTCTTTGCTTGTACTTGTTGGTTGTATGACAGGGAGAAGAAGCGGGGCTTCAACTTCCTTTGATTCTGAACCTGAGAGAACCTTCCTTAGACTAAGGAGGGAGGCAAGAAAAAAACGTGTAGTTGGTGCTGAAGAAGAGGAGGAACACTTTGAGGAATACTTTTAACCAAACATGGAAGAAAACATGGAAAACCATCGTGAAGAAGAAGCTCACAACCATGGCGGAAGAGGAAGAGCAAATCATGCTGGGGAGGATAGAAGAGTTTTAGGCTCTTACATCAATCCGAACCCAGGAAATTGTGGAAGTAGCATTCAAAAGCCAACCATCCATGCCAACAATTTTGAACTAAAACCACAGCTCATCACCCTTGTTCAGAACAACTGTTCGTTCGGAGAGAGTGTCCAAGAGGACCCCAATCAACATCTGACCACCTTCCTGAGAATTTGTGACACAGTGAAGTCTAATGGTGTTCATCCTGACGCCTATAGACTGCTCTTATTTCCATTCTCACTCAAGGATAAGGCAGCCAAGTGGCTGGAGTATTTCCCAAGGGAGAGCTTGACAACCTGGGAGGATGTGGTGAACAAATTCTTAGCAAGATTTTACCCTCCCCAACGAATCAATAGGCTGAGAGCTGAGGTCCAAACTTTCAGGCAACAAGATGGTGAGACTCTTTATGAAGCATGGGAGAGGTTTAAGGACCTAACAAGGAGGTGCCCACCAGATATGTTCAATGAATGGGTGCAGCTGCACATTTTCTATGAAGGCCTGTCATATGAATCAAAGAAGGCAGTAGACCATTCATCCAGAGGATCTTTAAACAAGAAGAAGACCATTGAGGAAGCCATAGATGTCGTTGAAACTGTATCAGAGAATGACTACTTCTATGCTTCCGAAAGAGGGAACACGAGAGGAGTGATGGAGCTAAACAATGTAGATGCTCTGCTGGCCCAAAACAAGCTCATTACCCAGCAGCTAGCTGACCTCACCAAGAAGATGGAGAGGAACCAAGTAGCAGCAATATCCACTTTATCAACAACCCAAGAAGGAGTGAATAAAGAAGCAGAGGGAAGTTAGGAGCAAGTCAACTACATTGGGAATTCACCTAGGCAAAACCATGATCCATACTCCAAGACCTACAACCCTGGATGGAGGAATCACCCAAACTTTGGGTGGGGAAATCAACAAGACCAAAGCCTTGATCAAAGACGGCCAAATCCCAACAATGCAGCCCCCCAACATTTCACATCTAGACCATATCAACACCCCCATAACAACAACTCTCCACATTCACATCAAAATCAAAATAACTTACCTCATCCTTCCACCTCTAATTACGATCTACAATCATTTGATGACAGACTCTCAAGGATTGAGAATCTACTTGAAGGCATAGGCAAGGAGATTCAAGATAACAAGGTGTTCAAGGAGGAAGTGCGAGCCAGTTTCAAGAACCAGGGAGACACAATCAAGTATGAGCAATTTCCCCATTCCCATTTAAGATTCTGCACTTTACTTTCCGTCGTTTACATTCAGCTCTTTATTTCTAGCATTTACTTTTCTGTTATTTACTTTTCTGCCATTTAATTTTCTGCAATATTCAACTCAAATTCTGATTCGCTCAACTATAACATTCCTCTAATTAAAGTTTCTTGATCAATCAATCCCTGTGGGATTCGACCTCACTCTATTGTGAGTTTTTACTTGACGACAAATTCGGTACACTTGTCGAAGGAAATTTGTTGCGAGACAAGTTTTCCGTGCATCAAATAATTCAAGAGAAGATGCAACAGTTAAATAAGAAAATTTTAACACCAAAGGAAGAATAATTAATTTAGAAAAGAAAATAAAAATATACACAAAATTAAAATGCAATGAATGAAATATGCAAAAAAATTAAGTAAAATAGAATAAAAGATAAGAAGAATGAGAAGGGAAAGAAGGGAAGAAGAAGTAAGTAAGAAAGGAGAAAAGATAGAAGAGATTAGGATTAGAAAAGAAAAGACAAGATAATTGGCGCTGATATGGATAAGTTGTGCGGCGCAGGCGACGCGAACGCGTGAGTGACGCGGTCGCGTGGTATGCGATGTGTTCAAGTGATGCAAACGCGTGGGTCACGCGTTTGCGTGGAGTGACTTGTGTCATTAGCACAGGGGCAGCCTCGCGGTCGCGCAACTCTCTGTTTGAAATGCATTTTACCAAAAATTTGGGTGACACGATAGCGTGGGTCACGCGATCGCGTGAGTGGCCATATTTGCAAAACGACGCGGACATGTGGGGCACGCGTTCGCATGGTAAGGCTTTTGCTTCTAGCACCGTTCCAGCCCCATTCCAGCCTAACTTTCTGCCAAACACCCTTTTTACGTCGATTTTCAGGGCACGCATTCGCGTGGGTGATGCGGACGCGTGGGAGGCATTTTTCGCAAATGACGCGGACGCGTCAGTGATGCGGTCGCGTAGATCAATTTGTGCCAAAGGCACGCCTCCAGCCACGCTTTCGCATGACTCTCTGTTTACTTTTCTTTTCTTCCAAAACGCACTGATGACGCGGACGCGTCAGCGACGCTGCCGCGTCGCGTGCGTGTTTTTTTTTTATAATGTAGTATGCAGAATGCAATGCTAATATGAATGTTATGCAAAACTCCAGGTTCAATACAATAAAATAAAATAAAACTCGAAAACAAATAAAACTAAATAAAAAATAAAAAAAACGATCATACCTTGGTGGGTTGTCTCCCACCTAGCACTTTTAGTTAAAGTCCTTAAGTTGGACATTTGGTGAGCTTCCTGTTGTGGTGGCTTGTGCTTGTACTGATCCAGGAATCTCCACCAATGTTTGTACTTCTAGTAACCTCCAGGGTCCCAAACTAGGCGTATAAAGCCTTCAAGCAAGTCAAAGCAAGTGACAAGGCCCCAAGAGTGTTGATGGTTGGAATGAATTCCGGGGTCCCAAACCTTACTTTTGCACCCGTCTTCTATTTGATCATCATGATTCCATCCGGGTGGTTCAGCCTTAGAATTCTCACTGAAGCATCCAAACAACTTCCCAGACCCATTCAATTGAGCTCTGCACCAACCTTTGCGTTTAAACTTAAAGCTTCCAACCATAATGAACCTTGCAGGCCAACTCCAACCACTAACCATCTTCCTCTTACTCTTAATGCCACAAAGAGTTCTAAGTTGACCATCCGTCTCTAGTAGCCCATATTCAAGTGGAATTAGAAAGCTAAGGGATATGAATTTTACCCATTTGAATGTTGTGAAGGATGATGGCAACTTAGGGGGAGGGATCTCCAACAACTTGGGCAAGGTAATTGCAGGCTTTACTCCCGTGAGTGCTTTCTTGACACTTTCCATAATTTTGCAAGCTTCTTCAATATCAACCTCTTCTTCTTGGTAGCTTTCTTCTAATTTAATCTCTTCTTCATTGCTTACCAAGGGCATGGGAGGCTGTGCTTCTGCTTCTTTAGTCTCCATCTCTTGGTTAACCTCTTCCAAGTCTTCAACCATGATATGCCTCAGAGGTTGTACACCCTCTTCAACATCAAATTCAAACGTCTTGGAAGGAGGTTCTATGATTTGAATTTCCCATGGAGGTTCAGCATCTCCCAGGTCTTCAACCACTTCTTCCTCTGCAACTATTGTGGCTTCCTCCACTTGTTTCAATACAAAGCCATGTTCCTCATTATCCACCGAAGTTTCCAGTGTCTCCTTCATGCTACACTCTTCTTTTGATTCTCCACATGTAACCATGGGAGTACTTTGAGTGCTCAGATGTCGGGAAGCTATTATATTTACTACCTCGGTTAAGGCAGTCGTGAGTTCCAGTACACTCCTTTACATCTTTGCTTGCCCTTGAAGGATAAAACGAAGGAGATGGTATATATTGAGGTGCTGGTTCATGAGAGTAATTGTGTTGGAATGGGGGTGGTTCTATGTACGGTTCATTTGGCTCATAAGGTGGTTGGTATGGTGGTTGAGGGTTAGGGTCATATGGAGGTGAATGGCGGAAAGGGGCTTGTGAGTATGGTGGTTCAAAGCTGTGTTGAGGAGGTGGGTCATAGGTATATGATGGGGGGTCTACCATATCTATCGTCTTGGTATGCACCTCGGAATGGCTCTTGACTATAGCAGTTAGGTGGGTGTTGGTTGTTGCGAAAGGGTCCACCATAACTATTGTCTACGCATGCATTGTGGGACGGTCTTTGTCTGTGGTACTGTGGAAAGTGTTATTGCCGAAAGGGTTGATCAGATCCTCGTAGCTCCTTCCATCTCTAATTGTTTTGACCTTGATACACGTTCCTGTTATAATTTTCATTCATTGCAACAACATTGGAACTAAACTCAAAGCGATGGGGGTGAAAACTCATAATAGCAAATAAAAATTAAAAATAAAAATAAATTTAAATTTAAATTAAAAGGTTATTGAAAATTAAATTTTGAATTTTGAAAAAGTCAACAGTATAAGATAAAAATTTGAAAAAGATTTAAATTTTGAAAAGGTTTGATTTTTAAAATTTTAAATCTAAAATTTTAAATTTGGATTTTGAATTTTGGAATTTAAATATTGAAAATTGAAATTTGATTTTGGAATAAGATAAGATAAGAATTTGAAAAAAGATATGATTTTTTTGAAAAAAAAAGATTTGAATTTTGAAATTTTGAAATTTAAGATTTGAATTTTAAATTTTTAAATTTGAATTTTGAAAATTGAAATTTGAAATTTTGAAATTATGAATTTTAAATTTTGAATTTTTGAATTTAATGAGGAAAGACAAAAACAATAAAATGACACCAAACTTAAAATTTTTAGATCAAAACAAAGAAAACAACTAAGAACAACTTGAAGGTCAAGATGAACACGAAGAACAACTTGAAGATCAAGATGAGCACCAAGAACAAATTTTTTTGAAAAATTTTTAATAACTAAATAAAAATCAATAACCTCTTAATTTACAAAAAAGCAAAAATAAAAACATAAATAAAAACAAATAAACAGGTAAAAGGCAAATATTTACAATAACCAATAATAAGGCACACGTTTGCAATTCCCCGGCAACGGCGCCATTTTAAAGAGAGAACTTTTGCGTGGTCTAGAAATTCACAGATAAATCCTCGTTGCAGGTATAGCTTCTAAACCAACAAAAACCCTTTCTTACAAACGTTTTGATTGTCACAAGTAACAAACCCCTTTTAAAATTGATAACCGAAGTATTTTAACCTCGGGTCGTCTTCTCAAGGAATTGTAGGGAAGTATGTTCTTATTATTGGTTATGAGTCTTGTAAATTGGGGATTTTGAAAGTAAGGAACAAGTATGTTAAATGATAAGAAAAATAAAATAGTAATAATAAAATAAACTCTTGGCAAGGTATTAGAACTGGAAGTCCTATCCTAGTTATCCTTATCAATTGTGATGAGAATTGGATTTTTCTCCCACTTTGTTAACCTCTAACTATGAATGTAAGTTAAATGGAAGAATTCTAAATTAAATTAAAAGCATTCATAAATCCGAAACACATCAAATTACGTCTAAACATAAATTCAAATCTAATATAGAAAGGTTTATAAGCTAAATTGAAAAGATAAATATCAATTAAAGCAATAAAATAAAAGTAGAAACATAACTTAAAGGAACATTGAACCTGTTATGAAGAAGAAATAATCCTAAATCCAAAAACTAAATCCTAAGAGAGAGGAGAGAACCTCTCTCTCTAAAACTACATCTAAAACTAAAAATTATGAATTATGAGCTTATATGATGAATGGATGCATTCCCCCACTTTATAGCCTCTAATCTGTATTTTCCGGGCCAAAAACTGGGTCAAAAACAGCCCAGAAATCGCCCCTAGCATATTCTGGTACGTACAGGTCACGGGAAAGTGACGCGGAAGCGTCGTCCACGCGTTTGCGTGAATTGCGTTTCTGCCAGGTCACGCGTCCGCGTGATCCACGCGTTCGCGTCGCCTGGCTTTGGGGCAGCTATGGCAAATTATATATCAAATCAAAGCCCCGGATGTTAGCTTTCCAACGCAACTGAAACCGCTTCATTTGGACCTTTGTCGCTCAAGTTGTGACCGTTTGAGTGCGAAGAGGTCAGGCTGGACAGCTTTAGCAGCTCCTTCAGTTTCCTGTATTCCTTCCACTTTTGCATGCTTCCTTTCCA
Organism: Arachis ipaensis; assembly: GCF_059453495.1. NCBI lineage: Eukaryota > Viridiplantae > Streptophyta > Magnoliopsida > Fabales > Fabaceae > Arachis > Arachis ipaensis. The sequence goes on from NC_142443.1 coordinate 52,345,814, forward strand.
TCCTCCAAGCCATTCCTGCCCTGTAATCTCTGAAAATACTTAATACACATATCAAGGCATCTAATGGTAATAAGAGAGGATTAATATTAGCAAATATAAGGTCAAAGAAGCATGTTTTCAATCATAGCACAAAATCAGGAAGGAGAATGTAAACTCATGCAAATAGTATGAATAAGTGGGTAAACAGTTGATAAAATTCACTCAATTGAGCACAAGATGAACCATAAAATAGTGGTTTATCAGAGAAACCATTAAGGTTGAAAATAAAGCATCCCAAAAGGATAAAACCAAAGCTATGATCTTCCTTCGTTGCATATTGACGAAGGATTGAAAATGAATATCTCACACTAAAAGATCATGCAAATCTATGGAAGAACCTTGAAGAAGGGTATAATCATCAAAAGATAGTGATACTTCCTCAAGCCCGATATGCATGGACATACTTGCGTCTACAGAATTTTAAATTCATAAATGAATACAATTTAACAATGTTTCAAATTACCTCACGAATGAAATTATGTGGGAAAAAGATAACTGATAATGACATGTTAGAGAAAATTTTCTTGACCTTCCATGCATCGAATGTGCTCCTGTAGCAGCAGTATCGAGAAAAATAATTTAAAAATATTCTGAGCTAATTTCTTGCCTTCTTGTTGCTAAACAAAACAATGAATTGCTTTTAAAAAATTACGAAGTGCACCCAACTGGCGCCACCCCATTTCCTGAAGCAAATGCAAAAATTATAAGCCCAGAAGAGGTAAATAGCAATGCTTTGGTAACAAGAAAAATTATGGAAGAAAGAAAAATTATTTTCACAAAAAAAGATTTCACCAGAAGTGGGATAAAGAAAGAAATAATGGACAAAATAAATCAACAGAGAATAAATATTTTTGTTGTGGTGGAAAGGGCCATTAGTCACGTACCTGTCGTACCCCAAGGCACTTAGTTGATCTTTATCAAGCATTCTTGAAGAAAGATGACAAAGGAAAAGAGAAAAATCGCTATAAGAAAAATGTTAAGTACCGTCAGATTTAGCGTTGTACATTAGCGTCGGCATTACTGGCAGATTTAATGACAGTTTTGGAAGATATCTGTTTTCGACGGTAAATTCACCGCTAATAATTGGAAGGAAAACGAGAAAAATAGGCGCGAAGTTTAGTGTCATATTTACCATAAGAAAAGTCCGACAATAAACACTTTAATGGAACGCTGAGTTTTGGTGACCTGCACCGCATTACGGTAAATCCGACGGTAATCGTGCCCTAAATTTGAACTGCGAACCCTCTTTTCCTTTATTTCGAATTTCTCTCTCTCTCTCTCTCTCTCTCTCTCTCTCTCTTTTTAACCTCTCGCCTTCTTCTCTCTCTCTCTCTCTCTCTCTCTAACCTTCTCATATCTCCTCTCCATTAACATTCTCCTCTGTGGCAACCCCATCCGACGGTACCCTCTCACCATTCTGCTGTTGTTGCTGTTGCAAACGGTTCTGCTGCCACTACTGCAAACGCTTCTACGGCCACTGCTGCAAACTCTTCCGCCACCACTTTTTCTCTTCTTCTCGGCATCGGCATGAGATCAGAAACTCTTTCTATTTTTACTTGTTATTAGTTATTATAAAATATGATTTGTATTGATTATTGTTGATTTGTGTTGATTATTCAGGTTGCTTAGTGAAGTTTTTATTATATATTTTTTATTATTGTTAATTTGTTCTTAATCTTTTATTTGGAAATTGTTTTGGTTCTTTAATTTTCTTTTCAAGTTGCTTGCCGCTTCAATTAGATGATAATTTAGAATCAGTTATAGAATTTATAAAAATTGGTTTGATGATAAAAAAATTAAAATAAATTATATAATTTATAGTTTATTTGTTTTACAAATTTAGAATGCTTTGAAAGTTTAGCAAATGAGTGCATTTGAGTTGATTAGTAACAATGCTTGAAACTTCTTGGTACGTGGATTAGGATTTGAACCCTTGTATATTGCCTTAATAATGATTGAAAAAAATTAAAACAGAACAGAATTTAAAGTTGCATAACTTTCTCATATGATGTGATATGAGTCTAAAACTTGATTTAAATCAAACTTGGAGGTGTCTAGTATAACCCCAACAAAATTTAGGAGCAATGAGCCAAAATTGAATTTTTCATAATTTTTATAAAAACTTTGCTGCCTGCTATTTTCCAGAAATTGCTAGGACAGGGCAGAACTTTAAAAATTTGTATAAAATTCAATTTTAAAGTGATTGTAATGAAACTTAATTTAAATTAAAATATAAGATCCCTAGAATACCCCATCAAAAGAAATAGCTCATGCGCGAACTTTTCACGACATGTCTCCAACCTGTAAGAATATAAGACGTGTCGGATAATGTATTTCTTTAACTAAGTTTAATGTAGTTTATTTTGATTAAGCATTTTGAATGATGTTGTGAATATGTTTAGCATATTTTTAATTGGTATGCTCTTCGTAGACGTGATGATAGGTAGAGGTGTTACGGATCAGCCTAGTAGTCGTGGTTGTGGTCATGGTCTTGGTGGAGGGAGGGGTTCTGCCAGTACCGCTGAGAATTCTAGATCCTCTCCCTCTACTCCGACTACCTTGGTTACGTCACAGGTTGCGGGTACATCGAATCAGCTGTTTATTATGGTCCCGACCCCAACTACGTCCTGCACTTACGACGACGATGTTGCCTCCATCCGCTCAGCAGCCCACTGTCTTGGCGACGCTGCCTCTAGCGACAGACACCGTGGTGCTAGAATCCTCTCATGGAAGCCAGCCAGCTGATACCCCTCCACCACCTCCCATCGTACGGATGATGATTTGGCCCGATGGCAGAATGGTAAAGTACTACTTTAAGACTTTATATTCGGAAAGTGTTTGATAATTCGTGACTAGTGATTCTTGATTATTGGTTCTAGTTTTAGTGGATTTAGGGTTGTGGTGACAGGTCATTTTAAGAAATTTTTAAAGTTCTTTTTCATTTATCTTTAAAGGTTTTAATCAAATTTCTTATGTTTTCTAATAGAATTTCATAAATAATCAAATATTTGGAGTTGGGATAGTATTTTTGTTCTTTCATGAGTTTTTAGGCTCAAAACAAGCAAAAATTAAAGCCTTTTTAAAAGAAAACACAAGTACAGCAAAAGCGTGGCTTAAG